>NC_142528.1:17686500-17861500 GCF_964205215.1 Stylophora pistillata | reverse complement strand
AAATGAATGCGACGATCAGTTCGAAGCTTTAATTTCCCCCTCCCCCTCACCGGGCAACCCCCATGGCATTTGAACTTTTGAAGATTGGCTTGTTCAAATTCCCGCCCCATGGAGGCCAAAATTGTGGTCAAATGCCACACCCCTGTGCTAGCTTTTATCGTCAATTATTTTAGTAACAGGCATTATTAGTGACCATGACTTTCTTGTAGACCATTTCCCCTAAGATATCTTCCCATAAAAGTGAGCTTTTTACCTTTAAAAAGGTCCATTTTAAAAGATAAAACACAATATTAAAACTGATTGGCTTGTGGGGTCGAATGCTATAGAAAGAAAATATTTCGTGCTCTCTTAACTCAAAAAATTGATTTTGTACATATTCGAAGGGTGATCATTGGGCAATATAACCCTAAAAAACCTGTAATCGCTCTTGCATTTCAACGGTTTCAAGGTGAGTGACTGATTAAATAAAGTTTGTTTGAAGTTGTCTATAAAAATGGCATTGCTGGTACGGCGAAGATTTCTTTCTGAAATTTCCGCGAAATGGAAAAAATGAACTGAGGGACTATCTTCATATGATAAAGTGCAAGCAACTCATGTTGGATTTTTGATGACGCCCCTTCCCCTTCGCCCTCAGCCTTGCGGCTCCAAGCACCCTCTCTAATAAAAATCCATCTCCATAGATTCTCTTTAGGGAAAGAGAAAAGTTCCTCAAGAACCTAGTAGAGAGGTTATCCACGTATGATGTGCGATCCTCGCAGTAGATAGCGCTATTTATGCAATAGCGAAAATCAGACCTGAAAAAAATCAGGCCTGTACGGGACTCGAACCACTGACCTCTGCGATACTAGTGTAGCGCTCTACCAATTGAGCTAACAAGCCAACTGGGAGCAGGCCGTTAAGTTGATTCGTAATAAACCCGTGAAAGTGATAAATGAGATGTAATGAATATATGAAGTTCATATATTTTGAACTGCGGTATTAGATACGTATGATGTGCGATCCTCGCAGTAGATAGCGCTATTCATGCAATAGCGAAAGGTTATCGTTTGTCATCACAAGATATGAGAATTTCAGACAAGCTGTTTAACTCCATCTCTCTTCAAGAAGTACATGGACCCCCATTACACTTTCCTGTAATTAAAGACTAGTACATGTTGTTTGAACTTGAAACCAGATTCTCTGGACAAAGCCGTCCAAACCAAATTTTTTCATCATCAGTGGAGAGATCTAGCTGCTAAATGTTAATGTTAAAAAGGTCAGTCGACATACCTGGCTTCGGTGGCACGACCCCACCTATCTTATTCGAGACCCAGGAGTGCAGATAACGAACTTTAGCATAGACACCATACTTTCCTGGCGCAGCGCACCCATATCCCCAGCTCGTCACCCCCTCCAGATACCATTTTCCATTGAACTCGCAAACTAGAGGACCACCGCTATCACCCTGGCAAGCATCTATGCCGCCCTGGTCCAGACCTGCGCATAACATGGAATCATGAATCTTTCCTGGGTATCCCCTCAGACAGCGCTGCTTTGACACCAGTGGTACATCGATCTGCTGTAGAGCTGACGGGACAGCACCACCAGAGGCCAATCTTCCCCACCCTGTGATCCAACATTTCTTCCTCTGGTTGAGGTCGTCTAGTGGAAGAGGTAGATTGTTATCTGGCAAGCAGACAAGACCAACTCCTTTGCCTAACTTTGCGGGCTTTGCCAGTCTGAGAAGGGCAATGTCATGGCTGTATGTCACAGGGGAGTGGTACTTTTCATGGGTGATGATCTCCGCAACGTCAATGTCCTGCTCAGTTCCAGCAGTTTCACCTACGCGGCTGTGGGCACCCAACCTATTTTTATGATAAAAAATGTTAGAGGAGGACTACCTTTTAGCCACTTACGGCTTTAAACTGTAAAAGAACACCTGGTGACTCAAATAAAGGGAGAAGAGCTTAAATAAACGAAGTTAAAGAAATACGAATTGAATGACTAGTGACTATGTTCGGGTAAATAAACCTCAACGACTTGAAAGAAAAACTCGATCGTGGCGCATAGACTATGATGAGATTATCAGTGAATACAGCATAATACCCGTTTGCTTGATTGACTCTACACTTCCCTAGAAGTGGCCATCAACAAAAAGGAACTACTGTAGAAAAAGGAAGTATATTATGATACACTATTGATGAAAAATGATTAGATGATACTGAAGAAGCAGATAAATTACCTGACTTTAATACTGGAAGGGCGTGCCTCTGTTACACAATGCGTTGCAGTTACAACCCAATTCGGATCAATGAGAGATCCTCCACAAAAAGGGAAACCAGATGAATACCTCACCATAACTTGCCATGGCCAACTGTTTACAGCAGCTTCATGACCACCCACAATTCTGGTGTTTGGACGAGAACCGCAATTTCCTGTTCAAACATGATAAACAAAATTAGATAGCTGCATGTAATAACGAGTGACTATTGCGTAACAATCACAAAAAAGGCATCTGTCCTTTGAGTTAGCCAGACACAATCACAAACTTGTTGCATTAAGATTAGGTAGGCATTCAACCAAAGCAGTAAACAAAAAGATAAAAAAGGAGTTAATAAAAACTGTGATTCCAAATTTCTAAGTAAATGATAAGTTGAAACAATTTCAGGCAAGGTCTTTAGTCAGTGACTGATCATGAAATTCAGTTTGATGTGATTGTAATGGTTTGAAAACGTACACGAATTATAATATAAACACAGAGAGGCGAAAAGTAGCTTTTTAGCAAAATTGAGAAAACGAATCAGTTAGACTGCAGCTGTGTAAACTTGAAATACAGGCGCTCAAGCATTTTGGAAATTACCTCAAGTATATTTATAGGGTTAGTTATAATGCTAAAAGGATCATGCTCGCTTTCCATGAT
This sequence comes from Stylophora pistillata, assembly GCF_964205215.1. Taxonomy (NCBI): domain Eukaryota; kingdom Metazoa; phylum Cnidaria; class Anthozoa; order Scleractinia; family Pocilloporidae; genus Stylophora; species Stylophora pistillata. Next base: position 17,858,601 of record NC_142528.1, on the reverse strand, counting down.
CTCTGTTGCAATACCTATTCAAGGGATGGGGTTTGCAAATTAATAAATTAAGACTTTCTTGAAACGCCCACTCAACCTTTAACTGAAAGGCAGTAATTTCTTCAACGGCACTGCCCCTTGAATGAACCACTGATTTAAGTGCAATGTAAACAAAATCATTGGATTTCTGGTCTGTAAAGTTTGTTAGGCTATGACAGTGACTGTACAGTTGAGCAGCCGGATTTCATGGTAGATGTGCTGACAATTAATGAATTAAAACCAAAAGTATGTAACCTAGTGTGGGTTATATGCTTAAACGGATCGATTGACAAATATTTGGTTTTAATACAGTCGCAAAAACTTTAAAGTTCGCAATTGAATATCTCGTTGTTTATCTTAAGACGAATTAAAAGGCACTTTTGAGAAATTGAAATCCGGTAAAGTTAAACGTTGCTTTCCTCCCCACGGCTCGTAAGCTTAATGCACAGACCTGTGAGTCTACTAATTTTTATAACATAACCAAAGTAAAGCGCGTGCTCTGATTGGTCAATTTAGCGTCCCTTATTTGCCCATGGGTGTACGCTGCTGACGTAAGCAAATCCAAAGACTAGTTTTCCGCGCGCGCTTGTTTTTTCTAGTCACGTAAGATTTGTTAAATAAAAGGAAACTCTTTAGCTACAATGTATCAATGTTATGTTATAAAACAAATGGTAAACACCACAGCTTACAAAATTGAGTTATGGATGCACTTGGGAGGTTTGCTAAGCACTCAAAAAGCTAGAGTCGCTCTCGGCTATCGCCTCGAGCGACTCTTACGCTTCTTTCGTGCTTATCAACCTCCCGCATGCATCCATTACTCAGTAGTGTACGCTGTGGTGTTTACCATCTGTTAATTCACCGAGAAGCAAGCGTTTCCGCAGACAAAACCTGATTTGTCGTGAAGGCGTACACGTGAAATTATATCAGTAGAAAGTTTCGGTTTCTTTTACCTTTTGTAATTACGCCGGATAAAAAAAGGAAATTCGGAAGAAACAAAGATTTAAAAAACTCAAAAGAGGCAACAATAAACTAGAAGATGATATGCAGGTGTGCTAAGACTAGAGAATATTTTAAGAATCAGATCTGTTGCAAATGAAAAGCAAGAAATTTAAAGCTCCAACTGAAATTTTCAACGGCAACATGTTTAAATCGTCACAACTATTTAAACAATAAATTTTTAAAAACAAGAGATTGCAGGAAAGGGACCAACCTTACCTTCAGCGAGCGCAAAAGCGCTTACAATACACGAACAAATCAACAACAATACGTTCATGTTTAGGCAGGCAAAGTACATCTAACAAGATGATGAAGATTTCTCACTTTATATTCCTTGACGATCAATGAAGGTGATAAAACCTGTTTATACAACGTACAAAGAATCCTACTGTCTTTTTTATTTTGCAATCGGAAAAAAAATATAGAAAAGAAAGAGCGAATAAACTGACTTTACTGTGTTGCTTGGGTTCTTTGTGATCTGTTTGATGACTTTTGTAAGGCTCTGAGCACAGCTGCTGGTATAGACATGTTGCCAGTTGCAGCTAGACTAAGAGAAACAAAGATGTTTTCCGGCTTGTCTGAAACAGTTTGGTAGCTTTTAGTGTCTTGGACAAACTTGTGTGCGGACTTCTATGTGTGAATTTCTCTACTTATTTATTGAACCTGGTTGGTGTCAGATATTTGATCTCATCTGCTCAATGCATTTGTAAAGAGAGAGTGATGACCTCATGGTTTATGATTTCATCGTAGTTTCCTGGGTAGTTTCATCTTTTCAGTTAAAAAAAGTTAAGAAGAAAATTTGCTCATAAGAATAGCCCAAGGGATGTTTTTTATAACCTTTAAACTCCAAGGGTGACCAGCATCCATTTTCTCCTTGGAATAAATACCGCTGAATCATTCAGTAAGATCATGAGAATGACTGAAGGAAAATGGTCACCAACCTAGGATAAGCGTTGATTGCTGAAAGAATTATCCTTGTCACTACTAAGATAGATTCAGACGCTTGAGAGCTGAGTACGAATAAATCGATCCCACTTACCTTTGGATCATCAAACCTTGAGTGTATCTTCCTCGCTTATGGCATCTTCGTTCAGATGTGCCGGGTTCGACTGTACTTTTAGCTCAATGTGTTTAAGTTTCAATGTCTTGTAACTCAAGGATGAGGTCAGCATTAGTTTCTACATAACTAGATTTAGAAACAACATTACGAAGGATATTATTTGAACGTTCTTTATGAGCCAGAACACTTTTTAAAGAGGGTACGCAAAGTGCATGGTTATGATAAAACAAAATTGCCTTTTATGTCAAGAACTTGCATCGGTGGCCAAAACTTAAGTTCGTTGCGGATGTTTGATTGGTTAGAAACAGATATCACATTTATAGTAAAGTATAGAGCTGATGCTGATGTAAAACGTTGGAATAACAACTTTTGAGGACTTGGTGATCACGATCAGTGTATTATGTAAATAAGAAATCTATCCACGTAGAATAATCAAAATGGAATTTTTTTCCCCCAAAGCTATTTAGAATGCGATGCGAAATCGGAAACTCTGCATTTTGCTCACTCGTTAATACATGAATTCGTTTCTCTTTTAATCAAATACCATGTTTCCAGAGCACCTTACGCCGTGATGTTAGCCCTCTCAAACCGCCTGTCCGTGTAACGTATAGTGAACGAAACTTCCATAACGTATCACAGCCTGAATTAAAACGAAACCTGTGGTATAAAAAAGGTCTTCACTGCTGCTTCGTTGCTGTTAGCTGGTCCATAAATATGATTTAGTAAACAGAATTACTGCAATGAAAGCAATTGGAGAACGCAAAGCCGGCCTTTCCCTGTATATTTCCTTGAAGGACACTGCTGCCAGTTGATTCCTAAATTTGATCTATTTCATTTATCATTTGTGAAAGCTCTGTCATTTTTGATGAGTATGTCTCTTAGAGGAAACATTGGCTAATCCTTGGCGAGTAAAACCGGCTTAAATGTAATTTGCTGAACAATGGATAGAAACGCATGTGTGGGCAATGAAACGTTACACTAGGATTAGTGGTGAATATATAAAATAACACGGATCAAATTTGTTAAGGCCAATAAAGGAAAATTCGTGGAATTTATCCGGCTTCGTGATTCGAGAAATATCATTATCTTAAGTGACGAATGTTGAAGCCATTTATTGTTTTTCTAGGAGAACATTTATTCAGTTGATGTCCTCTTCTTTGTAAGTATAATTCTTGTTTATCCGTTGCTCTATCAGCCAGATTTGTACGATCTTATCTCATCGAGGTTTTCATTCAAAGGAAATGAATTTAATTGCGTGAACGGCTCAAGATCATTCCATTTCCAGGAACTCTATCAGTTATCATTTGATGTCAAATGTGCTTTCTCATCTTTTCACAGAGAGATGAAATTTCGTCCTAGAAAGTGATATGAATGGTTCCGTTTTCGGCTCCAGGAAAGCGCTATGGCTGTAAGATAGGCAAGTGACTAAATGTATTCTGCATAGACGAATGACAATTATCGATGCCTTTACCGTACCTTTGACATGCAATGATTTTACGAAATTTAGCTCCGTAAGAGCGGTCCGGTGGATTTGGCTTGAGACAACTTTCGCTGAAAATTTGTTTGCAAGACATTCATGTACATTTAGCTAAACACATTCCGCTTGATCCCGAGTGTTACGAAAGTAAAGAGTTTTACTCGAGCTAACGCTTGTCAGGATAATTTTCAAGACCTTGATTTGGTGTCACTTAGAACTGAAGGACAATTCAGAAAAAGAAAAAAAAACAAATGATAACTCAGTTCAAAACAGATACCACTCTCTTGTATACAATGCCGTGTACTGCCGTCTATTTGGTCTATCGAGCTGAATTTTGTAAATGCTGAGTTTCAAACAAGTTCATGGAAAGACTTGAATGAACCCCTATCGCTGAGCCAAAGTCAGACACGCGAAAACTGACCTAATTCAAACCGAAGCTTTGTATAAGTAACGGGCTCTGATCTCGTCAAAAGAACGTAGTTAGGAAGAAGAAACCATCACGAGTCTCACCAAGGCAAAAAAAGTTAGAGGCTCGTCCTTTATTAAAATTTTACAATTCCATAAACTTGCCATAAATTCGACAATTTTCAAGTTTGGCCATCATTTTGAGAGACTTGTCAACATGAAACACTGTACATTCAAATCGTAAAAGTGGATCTAAAACCATGAGAAACAAATAAAAAATTAGCGAAATATGTTTGTCAAGAAAAATTGAACGGACCACTCTTCCTGAGACTCAGTCTTAATGTTCACACTTGCTTTTGATTCAGAATACCTGAGCGATCCCTCCTTTTCGGCAAAGACCATCGCGCGAGTGTAAAAAAAAAGAAGTTAAAAAAAAATTGATGTTAGCGTGCCGTGAGGACCACTTTTCGTGCGCCTCGCTCCCAGAGTTCTGCGCGGCGCGCTAACATCACTCTTTCTCTTTCTCTTTTCTTGTCATTATGTTGGTTCGTGATAAACCCGAGCAGTGATGAGTCAACGTTTGTGAATAATCATTACTGCGAAGATCGCTCTCATTATTCACAAACGTTGACTCGTCACTTCACGGGTTTATTACGAACCAACATAATGACCAGCTCTCAGTTAGCTCAGTTGGTGGAGCACTGCACCGGTATCGCAGATCTAGAGGTCATGGGTTCGAATCCCGTGCAGGCCTGAATTTTCTTCAGGTGTTATTTTCACTACTGCTTAGGTAGCGGTGTTCATTACTGCCGGCGAAGATCGCTCTCATACTCATTTGGGATGATAATGTATATTGACAGAGTAGAGAGTTTCAAAGCCTTTTCATCAGAGCAATGACAGAGGGATCATCTCAGTTGATAAAACCAAATACCTTCCAAATAGACTAAAAGTGCAGCACAGCTGTAAGCACGCAATTATCTAATATTAGTATAATTTCAGAGCTGAGCAAAGAGTTTCCAACAATCTGATTGGTCGAGCGGTTCCTTATATGAAGCTATATAAACCGCTCCACGCGGTTTATATAAAATGTCAAAATAAAATGTTAATAAATGTTACTAAAATGTTATGATTTTAGAAATTTCTCTATTGTTCACCTCTGAAATCATACTAAAACAATTATTCGCTTCAGGTTCGGTGAATATTGTCGAATAATCCCCTCGACTTCGTCTCGGGGATTATTCGACGATATTCACATAGCCCAGTCGGCGAATAATTGTTAAATATATTCATTTTACAAAAAGGACGTAAAGACAGCAGAGTGACAATAACTCTCAAAAAAGAAACGAAAACTTTGAGTTTAAATTTACAAGACATGTTTCGACATTCTCATGTCATCTTCAGTTGCAAATGAGCATTTAACGGTTGTACATTTGAATTTATATTAAGGTACGTTACAAATTACGTATCAGGGTTTACGTTACATTTGAATATTAAAAACGCGAAAAATGTAAATAGCGCGCGCTTGACTAGATCAAAAATAATAACAATAATAATAATAATAAAATAAAAGACCAAGGAGCAACATAATTAAAAGGAAAGAGACAATTCTAGATGCTTCAATTGCTGATTAAGATTGGGTTTTTCCCACTTAATATGCAATGCCTCTTTGATCTTAATTTGGTATTTTGAAGCGGCAGAATCTAAGATCGTGAAACATTTAGTATCACAAAAGTCAAGACAGGCCCTTGATGATTGCAGGTGCTTGTAAATATGAGAAGTTTTGTCCGACAAGAGGTGCTCACGAACTCGTGTACAAATGTGGCGAGTGGTCTTTCCTATATACCTTAACTGACATTACACCCAGCAGACGAAAATTTATATACGACAAGCGAACGTAGACCCAGCGGTACAGAATCTTTCACACTGAACATGTTTCTGAGTTTAAACGTACTGAAGACTGACTTAACATCTAAATCAGCTCTACAATAATGTTTGAGTAGTTGTCTTAACTTAGTCTGAGCGATGTTTGAAAACCGACCAACATAGGGAAGTTTATAATAGTGCGAAGAAGGTCAATGGCATTGTCAGCAACATCGATGGATACATCCTCCATGGAACTATTAAATATAATGTCAAGAAGGCTGTGAACCGTGTTATCGCCACCCACGAGAAGAAACTTAAAAGTTTAACGCGAAACGTGGTTCTACCGTTTGCTTCAAGAGAGACAGTCGCCAACCTCTCGTCGCACAATCTCACGTCCGAACAATTGGAAATACTTAAATATGGTCCTTCACATTCTATTTGTACTCCGACCATTAGCAAAACGGATGTCTCTTCTCGTTTTGAGCTGATTAATCGCACCATGGTCAGAAATCTACTCGACTGGAAGCTAAAGGGAAAACTGGTCGCAGACCTTTCTCATCTTACCCATTCGCACGTTTCTTCACAGCAACCTTCTACAGCGGACTTAAAGAAATGTAGGATACCAAAGGATTTGAGGAAGAACAAGGACATTGTAATACTGAAGCCTGACAAAGGAAATGGCTTAGTTGTCATGGACAGGAAAGCCTACGAACAGGGTATTTTTTTTCATTATCAGTGACACTTCTAAGTTTAAGGTTAATGATAACGATCCTACATTACAAAGGGAGGGTAAATTACAACAATTTTAAGAACGCTTAAAAATAAGGGCCACTTAGACAAAGATACCCATGAGAGAATCTATCCAACTGGTTCTTAACCAGCCAGTTTTTATGGGCCACCTAAAATGCACAAGGCTCGGCAGCCAAATGAAACACCTCCTTTTCGTCCCATAGTATCTTTAATAGGTACCTACAATTACAATTGATCTAAGTTCCTTTGTAATCTTCTAGAGCCACATGTCCCGCGTGAATACAACGTCCACGACACGTTTTCTTTCGTACATGAAATCAACCAGCCTTATCAACCTCAGGGAAGTTCATGGTATCTTTCGATGTTGAGAGTTTGTTCACTAGTATACCTCTTGATGAATGCATTGATCTGGTGATCAGATACATTTATCGAGGTAAACCTGGTCTTAAGATAAACGCCGCTGACCTAAAAACGCTTTTTACCTTCGCAACAGCTGAGACTGGTTTCTTGTTTAAGGGTGTGTTTTATGATCAAATAGATGGGGTTGCCATGGGGTCCCCACTTGCTCCAGTACTTGCAAACCTCTTTATGGGACATCATGAAAAAAACTGGCTAGATAACTATTCATTCTCTGAAGTTCTGTTCTACAGACGCTATGTTGATGACACCTTTTGTTTGTTCAATAGCGAGGAGGACGCGCCCGTGTTCTTTGATTATATCAACGCCAGGCACCCTAGTATTCGTTTCACAATGGGAAAGGAAATTGATAAGAAATTATCGTTTCTAGACATATTGTTAGACAACAGTCATACATCCATCGTCACTAGTGTATATCGCAAGAAGACGTTTACTGGTCTTCTTACTAATTATTTCAGCTTCGCCCCTTTGATTTACAAATTAGGTTTAGTCAGAACATTGATTGACAGAGCATATAATATTAATAATTCCTGGGCTGGTTTTCATCTGGATGTCAAGAAACTTATTTTCTTGCTACGGAAAAATTGTTTTCCATCTTAGGTCATAGACAAGATCATTTACAGGTATATAGCGAAGAAAAATAATCCTTCTCCCACTGGGCAGAACGCCTCTTCTAACTCCGGTAAACCTTATTCGCACTATTATAAGCTTCCCTGTATTGGTCGGTTTTCAAACATCGCTCAGACTAAGTTAAGACAACTACTCAAACGTTACTGTAGAGCTGATTTAGATGTTAAGTTAGTCTTCAGTACGTTTAAACTGAGAAACATGTTGAGTGTGAAAAATTCAGAACTGCTAGGTCTACGTTCGCGTGTCGTATATAAATTTTCGTGTGCTGGCTGTAATGTCAGTTATCTTGGTGAGACCACACGCCACATTTGTACACGAGTTCGTGAGCACCTCTTGTCGGACAAAACTTCTCATATTTACAAGCACCTGCAATCATCAAGGGCCTGTCTTGACTCTTGTGATACTGAATGTTTCATGATCTTAGATTCTGCCGCTTCAAAATACCAAATTAAGATCAAAGAGGCATTGCATATTAAGTGGGAAAAACCCATTCTTAATCAGTAATTGAAGCATCTAGAATTGTCTCTTTCCTTTTAATTATGTTGGTCCTTGGTCTTTTATTTCATAATTATTATTATTATTATTATTATTATTATTATTTTTGATCTAGTCAAGCGCGCGCCATTTACATTTTACGTGTTTTCAATATTCAAATGTAACGTAAACCCTGACATGTAATTTGTAACGTACCTTAATATAAATTCGAATGTACAACCGTTAAGTGTCATGTGCAACTGAAGATGACATGAGAATGTCGAAACATGTCTTGTAAATTTAAACTCAGAGTTGTCGTTTCTTTTTGAGAGTTATATTCATTTTGAAGGTGTAGTCTGATCGTCCGGGTGAGTGTAGTCCTGAGAAGGACTGTTGTCGGTGGTAGTGACTGACGTTTCGACAACCTGTGCGGAAGTCATCATCAGAGTCAAGTGAATGATTGTTGTCAGTAGAATGTTCTTATTCCAGTTCGTGTGAAATGATCGGTTGGTTTTGCCGCGATGTTATTGGCTGTAAGACTCAAGCGACGCAAGTCGGTCGTGATTGGTCTGTTTCGATCTGTCGGTAAAGTTAGGTCGTTCTTTTTCGGTCGTTTGTGATGTCGTGAATGAGTCGTTTGTATGGAGCGGGTAGTTGTTGACATCTGTTTAGGGGAGTCTGTTCTAAGTTAGTAAACCAGCTTTCCAGAGTCAGTCGTTGAAAATAGTCAGTGCTGTAGGTTAGGCATTGCGCAGAGTCCCAGTCAATGTTGTGGTTGGTAAGTCGATGGTGTTCAACAATGTGATTGCTGACATCACCTTTCCTCGTCGCCCGTCTGTGTTCAGTCAGTCTTGTTGTGAGGTTTCTGCCAGTCTCACCGATGTAGGAGGCTTGGCAGTCGGAAAAATTGATCTTATAAATCGTTCCTTGTCTGTTCCTCGGTTCGTCTTTGTCTTTAACGCTGGTTAGTAACTGACGTCGTGTGGTGATGGGTTTGTGGGCGACGCGGATATTGAAGGGTAGTAAGATGCGCGAGATGTTTTCAGACATGCCTTTTATGTACGGTATGGTTGCTGTAGTCGTAGGGGTTGCGGTGTCGTTTGTTTCGGTAGTGGTAGTGGGTCGGTGAGTGTTTCGTCGGATGAAGTCGTTGTTGTAGTTGTTCTTCGTAAAAACACGGTGAAGGTATTTGTTCTCGTCGGATAAGCTGTCTGTCGAGTCACATACTAGTTGTGCGCGTCGTGTTAGAGTTCTGATAGTTGTGGCTTTGTGTGATGTAGGGTTGTAGGATGACTCGTCTAGTAATCTGTCGGTGTGTGTCGATTTCCTGTAAACTGTCGTCCGTAATGAGTTGTCGTTGTGGCTTACCAGGCAGTCTAGAAAAGGAAGTTTGCCATTTTCTTCGACTTCTCTGGTAAACTGTATGTCAGTGTTTTGTTCATTAAGGTGGTGGTGGAATGCGTCAATTTCGTCGTGTCGAACGGCGGTGAATGTGTCGTCAACGTAACGAAACCAAAGCGGTATCGTTTGTCGGCAAGTCGAAAGGGCGCGTTCCTCGATGTTCTGCATCACAATTTCTGCTATAACAACAGAAACTGGAGACCCCATGGCAGTGCCGTGTAACTGTTTGTAGTGTTTACCGTTGTACTGAAAGTAAGTAAACGTAAGGCAAATGTTTAGCAAGTCCATAATGTCGTCTGTCGGTAGCGGTAGTGGGTCGGTAATTGTCGGATTGCAGTCTCAGTGCATTGTAATGCCAATTGAAGTGGAATACTTGTGAACAGTGATTTCACATCAAATGATACTAGTTTGTAATCGTCAGGTATCTGAACAGTCTTGGTAGCGTTAATGAAGTCTTCAGTGGATTGTAGTTTATGTCTGGATTTGTCAGTTAGCAGTTGTAGTATTGTCGTCAGGTACTTGGATAGTTGGTATGTGGGAGAGCCACAGAAAGAAACAATGGGTCGCATCGGGAAACCAGGTTTGTGTAGAGTTTCGGTGGCTGTGGTACCGAGCACCTCAGTCGATAGTACCGTTGGGTGTCAAAGGCGTTCGTTTTCTTGAGTGTCAGTAGTTTACTGTTGAGTTTACGTTGAAGTGCAGGAGTTGGGTCACGTTTGAGTTCTTCGTAGGTTCGTTTGTCGTTAACTAGTGCGTCCATTTTGTCGTGATAGTCAGTTTTGTCCATAACAACAGTAACTCGTCCTTTGTCGGCTGGTGAGATGACTATGTTCTCGTCTTTTCTCAGTCGTTTCAGTGCGCGTTGTTCGTCTTTAGTCAAGTTGCTGTCATGTAGTGACGTTGATTGTATAGTGGAGGCAATTCTGCTTCTGATGTTATACTTGGTCGGCTCAGATAGCTCTCGTTGCCGAGACAGGGCCGCCTCAACACTAGATACGATAGCCTCGGTCGGTATGCGTTTAGGTGTTACTGAGTGTTTTAGTCCGTATGATAGTACCTGAGTTTCAGTCTTGTCTAAGGAACGAGAAGAAATGTTACTTACCCAGTTATCGTCCGGTTTGCTTCGTCTCTTTTCTTTGTCGCGTAGCAGTCGTGTCAATTTTTGTTGATGTCCAGTGCGGGCGCGTTCAGTCGTCTTGTTGGCACGAGTTATATTCATTTTATTATGCATTAGACATACTCGCGCATAGGACTTCGCCAAAAACAAAGGACTGCTCGTAGTCGATTGCCTAAGTTTCTGGCATTAGTAAGGTAAATTGTAGGTCATTTTAGGTCGCAGCCTCGTTTAGGCCCTCAACAATTGTGTAGCATAATTTTTGGCATACTTGCTCTTTTTATAAAAGTAGCACTGCATGTTAGCATAATCAGCTTCTTTCTCTTTAATTGTTTTTGAAGGGAGCATCACTAGGGTCATGGCTTGTTTGGTCTTCAAGATTGATTATTTTTATTTTCAGTCCATTGTTCAGTCCATATTCAATTTTGCAATGGTGGGGGGGAGGGGAGGGGGGAGAAAGATTACCCCTAGACTACAATGAGTCATTGGGGTACACTGGAAATAAAGAATGCGTCGGTCCCAGTTCCCAGAGGAACGTGATGCTGGCATCATACAATTTGACTCATTAAGTCACCGCTTCTAATCCAGAATTAAATGCAGTAGTTAGTTGTGTTTCATCAAAGCAAGTATAATTTCCAAAGACAAAAACAATTTGAGCATAATTTTGCAACACCAGTATTCCAGCACAATATGCAATATGTTCCTTTGCTGGCACAATCTATGAGGGCCTAGTCTAGTTGTCATGCTGTTATGGTCACGTAACCGGATTTCTTGTTTAAAGTTGGTTATATGTGCCAAATAAACTTTCTAGAAATGCGTAGTTTGCATGTGTTACTAAATATGGGTTATCAAACAAGCGCGAGGTAAAGATGGCTGGATATTGGCCGAGTTCTTTTTTTGCATTTTTATGGACAGAGACGAAGTCGAGGTCCATAAAAATGCAAAAAAAGAACGAGGCTAATATCCAGCCATCTTGACCGAACAAGCTTGGTTAATAAAGGATTTATTGTCCATAATGTTCGCTTAAGAAAATATATTATATATACAAGGCTGAAAGATTAGGTAAATATTACTAAAATGTTTAAACCAAACGTTTAAACGAAAACGTTTGGTTTAAACATTTTAATATTTTTTCCTAATCTTTTAGCCTAGTATATGTAATGTAAAGGATTTATTATATCGCAAAAAGATTTCGCTTTCATAAGAATTAGGAATGACTTGTTTACTTCAAGAGCCTGGAAAGACAGCCAACTGTGTTTGTAGCACAACAAACTCACGAGAGTCGTTTCTGTTTTCTTTGTTTTGACTATCTTATTTTTATTTTGACTATCCATTTTTTCATTACGTCACATGTTAAACGTAACAGCGGCCGTCGGCGAAAGTCACGAAAGTACCAACAACATTTTCCATGTTCCTTACTGTCTCCCAAATTACCGACTTGACTCTTTCCCAAAACTAACAGGGCATTAAGATTTTCAAGGGCTCTCTGATCGTTGTGTTTGTTGTTGATGGTTGTTGTTTCTGTCTTTGACGCATACCATATGCGATCGATACGATGCTCAGGTGACACCGTGAGATGTATTTCGGAAACTGGAAACCAATTTAATCGAAAAGGAAATGATAGTGGAAATATATATCTCTTATTAGACGTTTTGTTGTGTAGTATCGCTGAGTATTTTTACGAGTTGTGCCGTATTTTGACGCGCCCGTAGTGTAGCAAGCAGGACGAGAGTAACTGGGACTAGCCTAGGTGATTATTATGGGATTATAAAAAGAAAAGCATCCCACGAGGAAAACAAGACGGTGAAAAACGACAGTCAAGAAAAACGTTACTGTTTGTTGTGTTAGTTATTTCGCGTGATTAAAGTAATGTGAAACATTTGGTGACCCCGAAGTGACAGATGAAATGCCGTTGAAATGTCAAACGAGGTCGAAGAGCTACAGATAGATGCCGAGAACTGCTATTTGTCAACTTGGCGAAACAAGCCTCCGCGAATTATATGCAGGACTGCAGGTCAAAGTGAAAGCATAGGCGTACGAGCCGGTTGCCCAGCTGCGGAAAGTATGTATTTTTTTCGGGCAAAACGCTCTTGATTCGGGCAGTGACATTTGGGAGAAAACATTATAAAATAATGCCGTTGGCGTGATTTCCAAAAGTCGTAAATAAACTTTCTAGTTAATTACTTTTGAGGTGATTAGATGCCCGAAAATGGTGTCTTCAGAGATTTCGTAATTTGAATAATACAGTGTAAAATGTAAAGTGTATCGTTTCGGTAACATCTGCTGCAGTTCGTGCCTAATTTTCGCGCCAATTTCGCGGAGAGCGGTAAAACATTTTGACGAGTTCACTTGAAGGTTTAGGTTTCCTCATTGAAGTTAGTTCGATTCGTTGTGAAGTCCGTGGACTTGAAAGGTTCAAGAAGACGTGAAAAACTTAGGTGACTAAACGTCAAGCGGCCGTCAAGGCGAAAGGTAAATACTACACAATTTCCATTAAGTAATTCGTTTATTTTATTCGATCGATTCTATCCGTAAACCTCAGTATTAAAGTATCACATAATACGAGCTGATGTCACCCAGCTGGTAACTACCAGTTATTGACAGCTTTCAATGATAGCAGTTTCATTAGATGGGAAAATGGTGAACGTCTCCGTTTGCATCCCGATTTCAACCCTTACCCTTTCGGGCATTGCGTGTTTTTTTCGGGCAAGGAAGTCATCGCCCCCCCTCCCCCCAAGTTCAAAGGCGCCCGTACGCCTGTGAGTGGAAGAGACGGACAAGGGACACCTGACCTTGATACAACTCCTAACGAAATATTGAGATGCTGAGGAAATTGGGATTGAGGCATTAAAGAATCTCAGGACGGCAATTAAAGAGGAGGGAAAAAAAAAACAGGCCGTCACGAAAACCGAGGAAGATAGTGGTGTAGTAGAATCCGAACACGAGGAGAAGAAACCAGCCGTTGAATCAAGTGCGAAAATACCGACACTTAAGGAAAACCCAGCATCGCACCGTTCAGAAAGGAGTTCAAAACATCCGGGCAGATTGGAGATTCGCGTCAAAAGGAGCGCTTGAGCTTCACCAGCCTGGCCCACCAAATTGACGCCGGCTTAAAGCGAGGCGGCTACAAGGAAGAGCAAATTGTTGAGGCCGTTATGCGAGCAATAAACCCAGGCCTGAGATTAAGGAGCTACTTGGAAGATGGGCTCGATTTAGAACTTGCCAGATTACGCAAAATACTCAGGTCACATTATCAGGAGAAAGGGGCTACGGAATTATATCAGTTGCCCAGTTCGGCAATACAGGAGGCTGGGGAAACGCCCCAGGACTTCCTGATCCGCCTTCTTGACTTAAAGTAGAAAGTACTTTTTGCATCACAAGAGGCAGGATCCGATTTAAAGTGTGACTCAAAGCTGGTACAATGCATGTTTCTACATTCATTATTAATTGGACTAAGAAATGACAGTATTAAAATGGAAATAAAACCCTGTCTGCAAGACACCCAAGTAGAAGATGAAGAGCTTTTTGAGAAATTGAATGCAGCAGTTAGTAATGAAACAGAAAGAATGCAGAAACTTAGTTTTCGCCATAACCAGCCTACAAGCCGAAACCCTACCCGACTGGTGGCTCAAGTGACTACTCCTATTGAAAATCGTACGCCCACTGAGGACAAAACCCCAGAGAAGCCACCAAAAGTCAACCTACTTTCTGAAGTTAAGGAGTTGAAAGTAGAACTGGCTACTATCCGGGAGGGTATAGCAAAATGAAGTAGTACAAGCTTCAACCTACAGTACAGCCCTGTGGGACGAGGAAGGGTACCACCCAGGGGGTGCTGGAGCTGTGAAAGACAAGGGAGAGGTACCCGTTGTAACCACTGTTTCAACTGTGGTGGTGTTGGTCACTTAAGATACCAATGTCTGAAGCCGAGTCGGGGAAACTTCAACCCAGCAAACTTCTCGGGAAACGAGCCAGGGTTGCCCCCACGAGCAGTCCCACCAATGTGTAAACTGTGGAAAGTGGGAGGACTGGGCAGGAGGATACCTGCGCTGCTCGCGAAGCCATACCAGTTCTTACTGCTCAAACTTCTGTCAGAGGGAACATTGGAATGAATATAAGACTCTGCCAGGCCATTAGTGAGGTTGAATGGAGGGAAAGGGAGCCCATGGCAGGTGCTGAAGCACTGAAAACGTCATTCCCATCACACCTAACCCCAAGACAACGCTCAAAACTCAGTAAATTGGTCTGACGAAAATGCATAGTCTCTTGTTTGGTCCAAGAGAAGGAAGTCAATGCCCTCTGGGATACCGCTCCTCAGGTTCGTGTTGCATCAAAGTGCCGGAAAGAAGTGAACTTGCTGAATGAGCCAGTCGGGGACATAATTGAGCTATTGGGGGAAGATGATTTAAGTCTACAAGTGGCGAACGGCACGAAAATCGAGTATGACGGCTGGATTGAGGTCGAGTTGCAGATGGCTGGGGAGAATGGGCCCTCAGAACCATTAACAGTACCCATACTAATAGGAAGTCAAGATAATCAGAAGCATCTCATTATTGGTTTCAACGTCATTGAAGAGGTTATAAAGAGGAGTAGTGACCCCAACGCCCACGAAGTACTATCCCAAATGGTAAACAATTCACTCCCATCTCTGAAAGAAGGGGAAGCAAGAATGCTGGTTAACCTCATCCAATCCCTGGACCGTGAGCCTGATACTGCAGTACTCAGAGTTGGCAAACAAGACATACATATTGCAGCAAGGGGACCTGCAGAAGTCAATTGCCAAGTACATTTTGTGCCACTGGAGGAAGACCTACCCGATGTGTTTGAAGTCAAAGAGGAAGGGGCATGGTCTGGTGGGTTGGAGGTCAAGGGCTGTTTACACCACATTAAACCAGGTTCTTCGAGTCATATATATATCTCAGTATCCAACAACACTGAACAAGGGATTACTCTACGAAAGTGAACAGAACTTGGCACTATACAGTTGGTGCAATCCGTTATGCCATTACCAGTTGAGACCGAGGAGGAACGGTTGGAATGTACGAGGGCCAAGAATGAGCCAACCAAGTATAAGGCAAAAATCAGTAGGCCCGAACAAGATAACATGCAGTGGATTCCCCCAGTAGACTTGAGTCATTTATCATGTGGTCAGCAGGAGATTGTCAGGGAGAGGTTGGGGGAAGTCTAGAGCCTTTGGTATGGATGATGATGACATTGGATGCGTTGAAGACTTGGAATTGGAAATCAATCTAATGGATAATGACCCAGTAAGAAAAACATACAATTCAATTCCAAAGCCCCTATACGGTGAGATGAAATCACACCTGCAGGATATGATCAACCGTGGTTGGATAAGCAACTCGAAGTCACCATACTCATCCCCAGTGGTGTGCGTGCGCAAGAAAGATGGCAGTCTTAGATTATGTGTTGACTATAGACGACTGAACAGCAAAACCCAAGATGATCGTCACCCTATCCCACCCATCCAAGACATCTTGAATAGCCTTAGCCTTAGCCTTAGCGGAAACACCTACTTCTCGGTGTTAGACCAGGGGGAAGGCGTACCACCAGGGATTTGTAGCCGAAGAGCATCGACACCTGACAGCTTTCATTACCCCTTGGGGTTTATACCAGTGGAACCGCAGTCCATTCGGCCTTAAAAACGCACCAGCTGCCTACCAGAGGTACATGGAGAAATGCCTGGATGGTCTACGTGATGAAATATGCCTCCCTTATCTCGATGACATCCTCGTGTATAGCGGACAATTCTGTGAACATGTAGACAACCTGAGAAAAGTGCTTAGACGTTTGCAATAGCATGGCATTAAGTTGAAGCCAAAGAAATGTGAATTTTTTAAGCCCCGTGTTCGTTACTTAGGAAAAAATAGTCTCGGCGGATGGTTACACGATGGACCCTGCTGATGTTGCAGCAATAGCAGCCCTTAAAGAAACTAAACCGCAAACTATTGGCACACAGCGTAAACTCCTAGGTTTCATCAGTTATTGCCGTAACTATATTCAAGACTTCTCCAGACTAGCCAAACCCCTATGTGAACTATTGTCAGCAAAAGACGGCAGCAGCCAGTTCCACAAAGCCAGGAGACCGCAAGAACACTCAAAGTTTAAGTCTTCACCTCCGAAAGGACCGCTACCGTCAAATTACAAAATTGCTTGGAATGAAAAACACCAAGAGCGATTAAATTCCCTAATTGACCGGCTAACGCAACCGGTGGTAATGGCTTATCCTAATTTTGAACTCCCGTTTGTACTACACACAGATGCTTCAGGTGAAGGACTTGGGGCGGTGCTCTACCAGGAACAAGGAAGCACACTGAGAGTTGTTGGATACGGCTCAAGAACATTGACACCTGCGGAACGCAACTACCACTTACACTCAGGAAAATTAGAATTTTTGGCCCTAAAGTGGGCGATCACTGACAAATTCAGAGATTACCTGTTCTACGCTCCGTCTTTTGTTGTCTTCACTGACAATAACCCACTAACGTATGTGATGTCATCCGCAAAGCTGAATGCCACGGGACATCGGTGGGTAGCTGAGTTAGCAGACTACAACTTTACAATCAAGTACCGACCGGGCAAATCCAATGTGGATGCAGAGATTTTGTCAAGAATGCCATTAGATATAGATGAATACGTGCGAGAGTGCACCGAAGAAGTCCCCAAAGATGTCCTTGAAGCAACTATGGTAGCCGTTAGGGATCAGGGAAAGGGTACCACCCCGTGGGTAACTGCTATTTCCGCTGACATGACGACCCCTGAACCCACATTAAAGGACCTGCATCTGAAACCCTTTAGCCCACGGGAGATTAAAGAAGCACAACAATCGGATAATGCAATACGTTACACCACCTACTACAAGACCAACGATATTAAACCGGGTAGAGGCCAACTGCAGAATGTTCCTCAAGGCGCTGCCAACCTTATGAGAGAATGGAAGAAACTGGAAGTTGATGAACAGGGTATCCTGAGACGAAGAACAGCCTCTAGAATCCAGCTAGTCCTGCCACACGCCTTTGTCCCATTGGCCCTCAATGAACTGCACAATGAAATGGGACACCTAGGTGTGGAGAGAGTTGCCGAACTGGCAAGGTCCCGCTTCTACTGGCCACATATGTACCGTGATATAGAGTACTTTGTGACACAACAATGCAGATGTATCAAACAAAAAAAACCAAACACACTCACTAAAGCGCCAATGCACCACCTGACGACCTCAGCACCATTTGAAGTGATTTCCATAGATTTCCAACATTTGGACAAGAGCAAAGGCGGATATGAATACGTGCTACTGATTGTCGATAACTTTACCAAATATGCCCAAGCCTACGCAACACGCAACAAAACGGCCCGTATGGCTGCTGAGAAGATATACAATGAGTTTATTCCGAGGTTTGGTTTCCCAGCGCGACTACATCACGACCAAGGTGGTGAGTTCGACAACAAATTGTTCCACAACCTCGAGCGTTTCAGTGGAGTTTCTAGTTCACGAACCACTCCATACCATCCCCAAGGTAACGGCCAGGTAGAATGCATGAACTGCACCTTACTCTCGATGCTAAGGACCCTCCCAGAGGAAAAGAAAGCGAACTGCAAAGACTCCTTAAACAAGCTCATCCATGCTTACAACTGCACACGACATGAAACCGCTGGGTTTTCTCCAATTTATCTAATGTTTGGCCGTTCTCCGCGATTACCGATTGATTTGCTGTTCGGTTTGCATGATAGTCTTCACCACGGTGACTACCCAGAATATGTGAAGACATGGCAAGCAAGCATGAAACAGGCCTATGCCATTGCCTCAAGGAATACTACGAAATCATCAACCCGAAGTAAAGCGTATTATGACAAAAAGGCTTCTGCTGCGGTCCTGCGCCCTGGTGATCGCGTCCTCGTTAGAAACCTGTCCGAAAGAGGAGGACCTGGACTGCTTCGCTCATACTGGGAAGAGCAGATATAGGTAGTTGATGGACACATATCTGATGGTCCAGTCTATAGAGTAAAACCGGAACATACCCGTGGAAAACAGCGAGTACTGCGTCGTAACCTGCTCCTTCCGTGTGATGCTTTACACCTTTCAACTCACCCGCGAAATTTTCCCAGAAGCACGCAACTGAGATCTCAATCGACACCCCCATCTGCAGACACAAGGGAGAGCTCTGATGATGAATACCTAATGGACATCCCGTGCCACCCGACCCCCTACTAGACGGCGTTCCCCGAGGAAATAATATCAGAAATCCCGGTCATAAACTCCCAAGATCAATCCAGTAGTGAAGGCTATACCGAAAGGTCAGATAACCCCTCCAGCGAACAATCTGACCCTCATGCAGATAGTAGGGGCTCATCGGCGCCAAATTCAGGTGACCACGATTCATCTGATATCGACCCCGCAGTAAGTGACAAATCAGATTCGGAGGACCACTCAGGAGCGGCTACGTGACCACGAAGGGAGCGGCGACCTCCAGTGACTTTGACGTACAGTCAAATGAGAGAGGTCGAGTATACACGTCTACAACCAGTAGTAACTTCAATCCAAGGCCCTACAGTTACATCTCCTTACCAGATCATCGGCCGTTGCCTCATACCTTACCACACCCCACAAATTCCGTGTATCCCGCAGTTGCAGTATATACCACAGCCCGTATGGATACACCAGCACTGAGCACTGTTATTGTCGCATTTTATCGCTCCACGTATTAATCATAGGCGAACAGAACTGTGTTGAATTCTTACTAGTTTCCCTATTATTGTCAAACAGAAACTCAACATGCACTACGGATGATTGAACTGCATGCAGTTTGAAGTCGGGACACTAACACCTCCCCCCCAAGTTATCACCAGGATGACTCATGAATTGTCGTCTTTTATTTTCTGTAATGTCGGGACGACATTTCTTTTCGTGGGGGGAGTGTGTGGCAAGCAGGAAGAGAGTAACTGGGACTAGCCCAGGTGATTATTATGGGATTAGAAAAAGAAAAGGAACCCATGAGGAAAACAAGACGGTGAAAAACGACAGTCGAGGAGAACGTTACTGTTTGTTGTGTTGGTTATTTCGCGTGATTAAAGTAGTGTGCAACAGTAGGGCGAGTCAAAATACAAATAACGAGGGTTTCCTGGAAAAACTGGATCAAGGATCGCCGGATCAATTCAAAATAAATTAAATACATTAAATAAATTAATAGGTATGATTGATTGCTCATCTACGTGACTCGGTCGAGATCTCTCGTATGCTACAGCGAAAACAAGAGAAAATACTAAATACTGAAAAGCCATACCACTTTGTGGAGGTGTCAATTTTTGCCTATCGACTATTAAGACTGCTATTGAAGACCGACAGCTACAGAGCGGGTTTACTTGTGCATATGCTATATTCACATGAAATTTCTAAATTATCCCGAGTGTCGATAGGTGATTGCATCTTTGACTTCCGGTTTTGGCGACTGCCGGAGTGAACTTCATCTCTTCAAATTTTTGCTGACCTCATATACTTAAAGTAAAAGCAGATATAATGCATCTGAAGAATCACTTGTTTAGAAGAAGACGTTTAAGTCGTTTTTCCGACGGGATTTAACAAGAGACGTGATTCGGAAAATGATAAAATTGTATCGCCCCACTGAGTTGTTGTGAGTTCCATGGAGTATACAGGGAGGCAACAGGTCTAAAATCTCGGGAACACACATTGGAGAATTGAATCAGTTCTTAGTTGTACGTGATTTATTATTTTTTTTAAAGAAAGTACATCATGATGACGATTAACGAGGAAGAATTTTTTTTCTTCTGTCACCAGTAAGCACAGTAGGCAGAAAATTTAGTCCCACACTTTTGATCGCTTCCGACAAAATAAAGGACCTTGACGTTTGTCGATTTTCTCGATAGCTTTAACAAAGAGCACCTTTATTTTTTGTCATTCACATAAACCTTTCTTCTGCACTGAGACATTTGTAGACTCGGCCAATGGACGACAAAATCGCCATTATTTTCCAATTCTTTGCATTTTCACCCATGCATTAGTCAATCTAACAAACAATTCCCAGGTTTTCTCTTTATATTGAGCTAGATATTTCATCTGCTTTAAGTGATTGAAAAAAAAAGTCACGTTTATGAGTTTACAGACACCGAACAGACAACCGACCGCGAGTCGTTCGCACGTCTGCAGTAAGAACTGTTTTTTTCTTTTTCTGTCACTAGTAAGCACAGCAGGAAGAAAATTTAGTCCCACACTTTTGATCACTTCCGATAAAATAAAGGACCTTGGCGTTTGCCGATTCTCTGTTTCTCGATAGGTTTAACAAAGAGCACCTTTATTCTTTTCATTCGACAAAGTGAAAATGCAAAGAATTGGAAAATAATGGCGATTTTGTCGTCCATTGGCGCGATGCGAGAAAACCTATTTATCAACAGGTAGCGTAAGCTCTGTCACAGGCTCTTTCACAGTGAATAATTAAAGAGTTTGTATAGTGGTTTAGCTGGACTTGCTTTGAGCTCCGTAAATGTCAAGTTGTGTGAAATAATCAAAGAAATAAAGTCTTACCTTCGTATAGAGTAGTCTGTGTTGTTCTCCTCGCGATTTGAGGCCGTTTTGATGTGTTTTAGCTTGATGACCTAAATTACCGTGCATAAAATACAGGAAGGTCAGAAACTTCTGTTGACACATGCTCGCCAAAATCGCTCGAAAACAACACTTAAATACTTTCCCTCGAATCAAAATTCGGCAGCACGAAAGCCAAATAGTTGCCCTTTAAGTTCACCGAAAAAAATCCCACAAAAGTCGGTTTGTCGAGCAACCAATCCAGCGAGAATTTTAAATTAACGGCCGTTCGGAATTCTCCTAATGCGTGGAAGGAACTTCTTGTGCAGCTGAGAGACCGTTAATGCGCGGTGAACCTGGAACCTAGTCAAATCTCTCTCAACGGGTCCTCCCCATAGTCTTCTAACACCAACTCTTCACACATACTAAGGTACCCCGGGTAAACTCATCGACTTGACTAGATCGTCGATACTGTCCATCTTCACTGTTTTCAATGGATTTTTACAAATATCCTCTTACCCGGGGTACCTTAGTATGTGTGAAGAGTTGCTGTTAGAAGACTATGGGGAGGACCCGTTGAGAGAGATTCGACTAGTCCACGCATTAGAAGAATTCCTGGCAGGCCGAAGGCCCAGTGGCCCGCAACGGTCTGCGATCCGGAGGCCCGTGGCCCAGTCCTGATTTTCCACAGTTTTTTTGTCCGGCAGTAAATCCAAGCGCATGCACAGATCTGCATCGGGTTTGGGCGTGCAAAACGGACGACAGTGAGTTTGAATTCGTTTACTAGTTAATCATTTGAATCCATGTTTCTGTTTGTTGCATATTGTTCAGATAAACGTTTTGATTCTCTGTTCATTAATCTCTCTACAGAAACCGATAGCACAATAGAGGACGTTCATTATCGAACGATGAAAGTTATTTTCAAACCATACTTTGAAAGTGAAAATATCTTAAGTAATGCGATATGTGAACTGCGAATCTTTCCTATACAGAGACATGTCGATCTATTTACAGGAACTCCACTCCAAAAGGAAAGCGTGTTCTCAAACATTGCTTTCCGGCGATGTAAGTACCGTAAACTCTTTGTTCGGGTAAGTCTCTTAGTGGTACTTACTCGATTTCAATCTCATCGTCACCAAGGTCAACAAGCGAAATCTACTTCTCAGTCGGGCGACCGATCGATTTGCCGACGTTACGTTGCCGGACATCGAGGAGGCAGCTCCATATTTAAGGTTGGGCGAAGAAATACGATACATTATATCGAGTGTAAAAGGATTACTTTTCGATGAAGGCGAAAGGTGAGAAATTAAACCCCGCCATCAAGAAACTCAACAAACAGAAACATGGATTCAAATGATTAAATGGTAAACAAATTCAAACTCACTGTCGTCCGTTTTGCACGCCCAAACCCGATGCAGATCTGTGCATGCGCTTGGACGAAAAACTGTAGAAAATCAAGACTGGGCCACCGTACCTCCGGGTCGCAGGCCGTTGCGGGCCGCTGGGCCTTCGGCCTGCCAGGCCGTCGGGCCGTCGCTGGCCGCGGGCCGCTGACCTGCTTTTATCAAAACCCCATATAAGCGGACATTTTGCCCATTGTTCGCATGTTACGTTATACCATCAAATGGGGCGAAAGTATTAATGGTTCAGGGTCCTCTGTAAGATTTTAGGAACAGAGCGAGTATAGCGAATTAAAGGATCCGCTAAGCTGTAGGCTAAACTTTAGCATACCCGGCCACTTAATATGCGTCTTTAAATAGCTGCTCCCGCAGTCCCACTCATTCAAATATACATTCTTCGTTCTTCAGTAAACCGAAATTCAAATTGCAATTGAAAGTCATATCTTAATTCCTCGTTCTTCAAGCGTAATTCAAATTGGATATCACGGCGACTTCTCACATACACACATACACAGACCTCTCAAGTCTCACGATTTTGTCGTGAGACTCACGATTTTCAGTTCGATCTCACGGTCTCACGATGAGACAGACAAATCTCACGATAAATAGAGGCGCAAGCTGAAAGGATAAATTTTTTGTATAATTTCATTTTTGGCCTGCTAGAGGTGTTTTTTTGTGCCAATTCTGTGCAAATCCATAACAATTTAAGCTGTTACGTTCTTCATCCGTCTGTTCGCTGGAAACACGGCGAGTCGTCCATGACCATATATAGAACACCTGTTCCAAATTAGGTAATCATAACCAGTCTCTCGCATTTTGACACGACACGTTATCAAAATGGCGGCAATTGATGAACCTGACACACATACATGCCTACATAAACTTTATTAATGTGTCTTGAAATATCTAGCCGATGGGGTTAAGAACCCCTCTACTAATTGGGGACACAATTAATAATCTATCAACTATTTGCTAATGAAACTATTAAAAAAAGGCCTAACAATATAATATAGCCTATAAACTAACAACTAATGAGATAACTTATTTAAAAAGATTAAGAATTACAAATATATATTTATATTTAAAGTTTATTTCTGTCCTGTTAATGTCCACACATGTTTTAAGTAAATTATGAGCAGGACAAAAAACACTTTCTCTCAATTCAAGAACCTGTGTTTACTTGGTTTTGTCTGCCGGTTGACCAATCTCCAGATTTTTTACATCAGTCTCCAGATTTTTGGTGTTTTGAGGTTGAGAGGTCTGCATACATACATACATACATACATACATACATACATACATACATACATACATATCTTTATTTGATAAGTAGGTTAAAGAATAGTCCTTTTTACAGTTTTGGGCTTGGTAGCCAAGCCTTTAAACAGGAGTGAGGCTTAGGATGACCTTGTTATGATAGAGATGTTGCTGCTTTTCAAATGTAAATTACTTTGTTATCATGCTAACTAGCTACAGGTCTTTATTACAACAGGGTCACCCTTTGCCTCACTCCTGTTCAAAGGCTTGGCCACCAAGCCCACACTGTAAAAGGGACTATTAACAACTGAACAGCTGATGTGGACCTAGTATATTATCTATGTAAAATAAGATAAATGAACCTAGAGTAAAGTGTTAAATAAGAAACAGAATGAAAATAAACATAAATGAGTCCTAATGTATCAGAAATAGTAGAAATATTTATATTTACAGCATCACTTTTTGCCTTTTTAAGCCTATTTTTAAAAGCAATTGGATTAGAAAAGTGTCTTAAATTATCTGATAAGGAATTCCAGGCAATTGCTGCCCTATGTGCAAAAGAACCAACGGCCAAGTTCAGTATTAGGTCTATCAATTAAAATATTTGGCGATTTTCTAAGATTATAACTATTAGAGAACGTAACGACCAAGGAATTTACTTCATTTAAGCCCAGGCGAGTAAGCTGACAAATTCAAGTATTTAATTTTCTCTACTAACTATGGCGCGGGACCGCGAGAGCACTAGTTTAACCACAGGTGTTACTATTCTTTATAAGGTATTTATAAGGTAATGTGCTTTCTCGACAACAAAATTAGCACAATGGAAGGTGGTCACGCGTTGGTATGCTCCGCTATTTTTGTTATTTCTTGCATTTTTCTAAGGCCTGTGACTTTTCATTATGGCTATTCCGTTTGCAGCCAACTTTTCGTCTCTTCGGAAGATGTTGTCAGTAACTCTCAAACACGTTTCTGGGCGTATGAAGATGAAATTACGCTCTCCTACGAACTACGTGGCGGCCATGTTAATTGATCTTGAAAGGTCAAGACGCTCGAGGAGAAGGAGGTTTCATCCGGCTAGGGTCAGCTACTACTCAAATACTTGTGCTACATTTAATACGGAGTATTTATTGCTCTCTGGCGACATAAAATCTAATCCTGGACCTCCACGTGCAGTTGGGCAAGCTCGCTATTCTGATAAACAATCGTCTAAGTCAATTATTCGCTGTCTTTCTTTAAATGCAAGATCAATTTACAACAAGCTTGGTGAACTTCAGGATCTTGTTAGAACTAAAGGCGTGGATGTTGTAGCTATTACTGAAACTTGGCTCCATCAGAGAATAATGGATACTGAAATTCTCGACTCAAATTATGTTATCTTTCGTCGAGATAGACAACAGGGTCAACGTGGTGGCGGTGTTTTACTGTGCTTTAAGTCTGATTTTGTATCAGTTCGCCGCCGTGATCTTGAAATGGATGAAGTTGAGGCTGTTGTATGTGAAATATCAAATACAAACAACTCGAAAATGATTATTGCAGTATTCTACCGACCACCGAATATGGACTCTGGATATCTACAGAATGTTGTGAATATCTTTCACAAAGTTCAACGAACTGGAATAAACAACATGTTTATTTTGGGAGATTTTAATTTTCCCAATGTTAACTGGTCCAACTACACTTCATCATCTAATTTTGATTCCATATTATTGAATGCCTATATGACTGCTTTTGGTCTCAGTTGATTAATTTACCAACACGATGTGCTAATAGGGAGCTTAAGCAACCACGACGACGAACGGAGGACGACGACCGGAAGTAGCGAGAACGTCACTGCGCAAGCGCGAACCAAGAATTCCGTCGTCGTCTTATCGTCGACGACTTGAGATGGATCAGTTTCAAGTCGTCGTGAACTTCCGAACTTCAAAGCAGTTTTTCTCATCAAAAGGTGCGGCTTTATTGTCGTTTTTTTGACAGTCTATGGCCGGTTGGAGTTTGTATTCGCTTCTGCGGTTGATTTAAACCTCCCTGTTCAGTTTTCTAAACAAATAAAATTCGAAAACCTACTAACTCATTTTACTTCCTCCGCACAACAGATGTCAAGTCAAGCGGTGAAAGCGACCACGTTAGGTTTAAATTTATTTGAGTATATTTTATGAAAGAGTGCTGTTTATCATTTTTATTGAATGAAAAGGTTTAAATGGCAGTGCAATACACCACTGCTTTCGGTCAAAAGCTGTGTGTATGGAACTGTCGGTTTATTGCTACTAAAACATTTTGCGTGTTGCTGTTCTTCCGTCGAGACGCTTTAAACAGCTAAGAATTCTTCAGATCGGTGTGTCAACATGAGCGTGCGTGAATACCTCTCAGGTTTTGCGAATCTATTTTCGAAATGTTTGATAAAGATCTAGATTTACAGCGATAAAAATTATTCCGACAAAATCACACGGGAAAAAATAGTATTCTTGTTTGAAGCGCGACGACTCATCTATGCCGATCGCTAGCTAGCATTGATTAAAATTGACAGACTTGAGTCGTTTGCTCGCCAAAGGAAGGAGCATCAAAGGTAGAACATATCAGGCTAAAGCACGTTGAAAATCAGGCAAGCCTTGGGCAAAATAGGTTTGTTTATACCAGCAACACTTAGAACTGAATTTTAATCTCGAATAACTTCCGTAAAATTTATATTTTAAACTTTTATCATGCGTAAATTATTGTAAATAAAGCTAAAGCTTAATAATTCCGTGGACTTTTGATGTTCAAGAATTGAATAACGTACTCTCGAACTTTCGATAAAGGTGAAAATTTTGATCCATGACCGAGAAGAAGGTTTTGGAGGTCTCTGAACGATGTCATTTCTTAAACTGACGAAGCGAGAATAAACAAAAATTTCAGACGTCGTCGTCCTTGAGCAACTTCACTGCTTAAGTTTCATTTTCCCGCTAAAAACGACGTTCTCGTTCCAGACCCTCCGCGATTGCTTGACGTCGTCGTCGTCCCTTTCGTCGTGGTTGCTTAAGCTCCCTAATGACTGAGCGACAACGCTTGATTTGCTCATCACTTCGGTCGCAGAATATGTCAGGCGTATCGAAAGTCTCTCTGGGAAATTTTCCTCAGACCATATGATCATAACTTTTGAAATTATTGTACCACCGAAACGCATTAAAGCATTTAAGCGTTACGTTTGTAATTGTAAAGATGCTGATTTTGCTGAGCTACGAGATCTCGTAAAGTTTGTACCTTGGGATTTAGCTTATGAGAAAGATGACATGGAACTTTCAACCGCCAAGTGGTTGGATCTCTTTCTCGCAGCTGTAGACGATTGTGTTCCTAAAATAAAAGTTGGATCGGCTAATAGTGCTCCATGGATTGACGCAGAAGTTCTGAAAGCTGTGAGAAAGAAAGAGAGACTCAGAAAGAAAGCTAAAAAGTCCTCCTCTGTTTATCACTGGGCAACTTTCCGAAGGTGTCGGGCGGAACTCAAGTCCCTCATCAAATGGAAACGTAAACAGTACTTTAAAGGACTATCATCTACTTTGACAGAGAATCCCAAGCGATTCTGGGCTTTTTATCAATCCAAATATAAGAACAAAAGACTTCCATCTTCTGTCCGATACAATGGAGCCAATGTGTCTGACGCTCGGGATAAAGCTGAGTTATTTAACAGCTATTAATTAATTATTAATTAACTATTTAAGGGTGATGACTGTGTCCCTTTGCATGAAGACTGCTTTCTGTCAATATATATTAAAATTCTCAACGGTTGCTCGTGTAACGTAACACCGCGTCACACAACGCGTGACGCTTTCATGAAACAAGTCCTTCGCTTTAATTTTCCTCGAGGCGTGAGCTTGGGACGCCTGTGCTGATACGAGTGCCTTTGTACATCTTTGAAAATATTTTAATCATGCTTGTTGCGTACCAATTTATATTTCACCGTTCGAGTAGACAATTGTTAAAATTAATCATTATTTTGTAAGAAAGTTATCCTATTTGAGTTGCAAAGCAGCTGGAGAATGACCGCAATGTTGTTTCTTTTATACGTCTACATTTCTTACCAGAGAGGAGTTCTTTCGGTCTTTCAGCCTTTAAAGATCTCGCCATTCGACCATTCTCTTGTATAAAACTGGATCAGTGAAACCATTATCGAGGAGATCGAAGGTGTTTGCTGACCTGCTGGTAATTTAAGATTGTTATATGTCGCAACACAACAACAGCCAAACATAGGAAAAAGAAGGAAAGAAAAAATATGTAGTCCAATGGCTCAATGGTCCATAAACGAAATAGAAATTTCACAACTCTGCAAAAAGGTTCCGAACCTGAAAGACCTAAGGACTGAAAGACACGACGTATGAAGATCACGAGAAAGCGACGCTAAGTGAGGCGAGGTAACCAAGGGAACAGGTTAAATATGAATAGGTAATAAATAAAGACGACTGAAATTCAGGCCTTATTGTGGCACACAATGCCGAAGAATTAACGACCATCTTCATCGCTTGAAGCCCATCATTCGGTGTCACTACTGTCTCTGATGTTCTATGTAGTACACCCAAAAGAAGGTCGGCGGACGAATTCGACTTCGTGGCGTGTGCAAGATATTTTGTAACATGTCGCTGTGGCGTATTGGCATCAGTTTTTTCGGAAGATGGATCGTTCGGCGGCGGCTTACTTTCGGTGTCGTGGTTATTAGTATTTCTCTCATAGGCTGTTTGTTGCTGTTTTCTTCCCCAAAGAGTGAAAAATTTCAACCTTCTGTTAGTACTATTCCGTGTAATTGTCCGGTCTGTGCGAGCAGTCAACAATCAGAACCGAAAGCAACCGTTGAAAGACCTTTGGCGGAAGAACCTACACTTATTACACGGGAACTGAAGCGCGGCTCTCTAAATCTTCACGTTTGGTCTGAAGTATGCGGCACGAGTGTCGATAATTTAAGAAATTGGCCCCATTTTCCTTATTACCCACACAGGCGCTCATCTGTAACGACATTTCATTTTAACGAAAATCCCGCTTCAAAATCCACTGGATATAGATTCTTTGGATTCGTCCATCCTCGGGAAAGCGGTGAGTACAAGTTTGCTATATCTTCCGATGACACATCTGAATTATGGTTAAGTTCAAATGAAGACCCTGCTTCCAGTACGTTGATCGCTCGTGTTTATTCTCGTACTGAAAGTGCTTGGACTACAGACGGAGACTACAAAAAGTATGCGGAGCAAATCTCTAAAGAGGTCACCCTTCACGCCGGTAAAAAATATTACATTGAGTCTTTACTCAAACAGGAAGCTGGGGCGGTTCATTTGGCCGTGTATTGGTCTCGTAATTCAACTTTCGAAATCATAACCTCTGATTACTTGACGAGCTATGATGATATTCCCCTACATGTGGCCAAACAGCGCAGCTTTATACTCCAAAAGAAACGGAAGTTGTTTTATTTTCATCGTCTTCCTCTCATTGACCGTTCTCAATATGATGGCACTTTGCCAAACTGTTCTTACATCCCGAGCTTTCTGGTGCGCAAGAAACTAGTTAAATACGAAAGTGTTTGGATCCAACGGGAGTCACACGTGTACCCGCGTGATGATACGATTGTGACCAAGACGGCCAGGACTAACGAATGGACGCACACCAACAAAGTTGCAGATAAGGATCGAGTAACCGCTGTCGTAAACAACTTTATGAATTCTTTACCGTCCGGGTAAGTTTACAATATTTTAGCTTAAGTGGTGGTGTGCTTGTGAGAAACATCACAAAGGGCAGGCTGCACTTGTTTAAATGACAAATATTTGCATACTTGCCAGTGATTAAAGAGTAATTGTCGGCTAAAGAAGTCGCAAATGATTAACTATTGTCAGTAACGGGGTAAGTTTCTAAAACTGTGGTGCTGCGTCGGTGGGGGTAACAAGGTAATTTGATTTTATTGACTAAGTTGAAATTGTAAGTTGGCCGCCGTAAAGAGTTAAAAAAGCTAGCTGACTTTTCGAACGTTTGCCCTTCGCCAGAGCGAAAGTCAGTAAAGTCTGTGGGGCGGCGCGGCGCGAAGATATGTCACAGCGACAGTTTGCTCTGTATGAGTGACGCGATTATAACATCACGAGAAAATTACAGACCCATCCAAGAGCATAGGGAAAAGGTAATGAAACGTTGCGTGAACAAAATTCTCCTGAAAGAACACGTTATTACAGGAAAACTTTTTCTTCTCATTTTTTTTTTAACATGTAAGAACCAAATTTGAGTCGGTAAGTTTTTGTTAAACTCGAATTTTTTTTGAGTCAAACAAGTTATTTTACGATACTGCTCACCTTTTTTTATTCATTAATTTTTTTTTATAATTTTTTTTCTCTGCGCACGCCCTACATTGCGTCACAATACATATATCTTCTCATTTATCACTTTCACGGGTTCATTACGAATCAACTCAACGGCCTGCTCTCAGTTGGCTTGTTAGCTCAATTGGTTAGAGCGCTGCACTAGTATCGCAGAGGTCAGTGGTTCGAGTCCCGTACAGGCCTGATTTTTTTCAGGTCTGAATTTCGCTATTGCTTAAATAGCGCTATCTACTGCGAGGATCGTGCATCATACGTACATATATCTTATTAGACGTTTTGTTGTGTAGTATTGCTGAGTATTTTTACGAGTTGTGCCGTATTTTGACGAGCCCGTAGGGTGAGTCAAAATACAAATAACGAGTAAAAATACTCAGCGATACTACACAACAAAACGTGTAATAAGTTATTTATTATCCAACACGCCAAACTGTTATTTCAGTGCGGGCGAATTTCGCGGATATTTATTTACGAGGAGTGCGTGACAGAAGTATGCGAAGCGGAACGGAATTGGCGCATTGTGTTGCTGTTTCTATTTTCTTCATTAAATGAAGAAATTTTCTGGTTGTCAAGCTGTTTTTCTTTGTTCGATTCATCTAATAAAGTTGGATCTATATTTGTCAGCCATTCTGACTCTTCGTCGTCGGAAATATGATTCAAATTGTCCGCCACTTTTTTTTTTCGTAACTACGATCCAATTAGTCTCCCTCGCAGCCGTTTTTTTTTTATGTCACGCAACGCTCCCCCAAAAGAACGGCTGCTGACAACCGAACTACATTTCTTTCTCCAAATTGGCCAATCACAGCTTGGGTTCCATTTTCACGAACCTTTTCGCGCCAGACTCACCTTTTGAGACTCGTCCAAGAAGATATCGTTTTCTATCACGATCATCATGTGGAAAACACAAGACAAATGGCGGTGCTTGAAGGAGCTTTTCGCAAAGCGTCGTCAAAGTTCAAAATTTTCGAGCTTAATGCTCACAAGAAGCTTGCAATTAAAAAATTTTTAGTCGAGAGAGAAGATGTTTTTGTTAAGTTGCCTACAGGATCCGGGAAATCGTTAATATGTCAAGCACTCCCACTCGTGTTTGACCATGTTACCGATCAAAGTGGTCATATTGTTATTGTTGTTGCGTTGTACCAACGTGCGGAAACACTCGATAATTCGGGCCGATTTCCTGTACCGGTGATAAGAAGCCACGAACATAACTAATCGGTGTGAAGGTGTAGTCTGATCGTCCGGGTGAGTGTAGTCCTGAGAAGGACTGTTGTCGGTGGTAGTGGATGACGTTTCGACAACCTGTGCGGAAGTCATCAACACTCTGATGATGACTTCCGCACAGGTTGTCGAAACGTCAGTCACTACCACCGTTAACAGTCCTTCTCAGGATTACACTCACCCGGACGATCAGACTACACCTTCACATGTTACCCCCGGGTTCAAGGGCATATGGTATTTCGTAGACTG
This sequence comes from Stylophora pistillata, assembly GCF_964205215.1. Classification (NCBI taxonomy): domain Eukaryota; kingdom Metazoa; phylum Cnidaria; class Anthozoa; order Scleractinia; family Pocilloporidae; genus Stylophora; species Stylophora pistillata. Next base: position 17,827,006 of record NC_142528.1, on the reverse strand, counting down.
GACTGGACTGGACTGGACTGGACTAGTAAAACGCGGACTAGTAAAGCGTGGACTAGTAAAACGCGGACTAGTAAAACGAGGACTGGTAAAACGCGGACTAGTAAAACGCGGACTAGTAAAACGCGGACTAGTAAAACGAGGACTAGTAAAACGAGGACTAGTAAAACGAGGACTAGTAAAACGCGGACTAGTAAAGCGCGGACTAGTAAAACGCGGACTAGTAAAACGCGGACTAGTAAAACGCGGACTTAACAACAACAACAACAAAAAACAATTTCATACGGAGGCGATCACAAGACTTAATGGCGAGCCAATTCAGTGAGTGACAATCCATGTTTGACCTTTAAGCTACAAATGGGTTTGACATGCGTCAGATACAAACGATTTTATAAGTTTAGGCTAACAAAGAAAGAATTTTATTGAGCAGCAGTTCAAAATCTTAAAATACACTTTCGTCCTAAATTTCTCATCTGGAAACTCGATTTTTCTCTTACGTTAAAAATTGTTTATTTCGTCGTAAATTTCACGGCAGAAACGCAGGAATTCGATGAATAAAAGTCGCATTAAATCTCCTTGTGTCTAGGTAGAAAGAGTCTCATTGACTTCAGCTTTTCGGTGGAAGAAACACCGATTTACACACGCCATTACAGAAAACAAACAAGCAGACTGACAACTCCAAAACACCTATTTGCATTCACTTACAATTTGACTTCCTGTGACATTTTAAAACGGAACAGAGGTAAATCTTAGAAGATTAATCGTTGTTGGAAATAAAAAATACTTTCCGTAAGATCTCTGTTTTTCTCTTTACGAGAAAATCGTCGCATGATCAGTTAACTCGTGTGTGTTTTTCACACCAGTACTGCTGTTTCTTCAAAAGCGTATGCTTCTTTCCTCTTTAATTGGCAGGTGTCACATCGTGACAGTTACTTTTCAAAAAAATGTTTGAAAATTTGTTCGGAAGCCTTTTAACTAACTTTACAAATAAAAATGTTTCGGCGAAAGCTTTCTCTTTAATTTGAATAACATTTGTTTTCTTCATAACTCACTCGCTATCAAATTGTTAGGTTCAAGCAGGATTTTCCCGTAATTAAACTCGTAATTGTAGCCCTGATTCATTCGGGCTCTTTTGGCAATCATTTAAGGAGACGCGAGCCGACAATTTTCGTTTTCTAATGCAACTGAGTCAAGACAATTTTACTTAGGGGGGTCGCATTACAGTCAAGTTGTAATTTCACCGGATTTCGAAAAACCTAAAACCAAATTTTTTTAACGGGAAAACAAAAATGAAATTGACAACATTAATTAGGATCGCATTTCAACCGGGTTAAAATGGAACGTCAATCACGCAGTCAATCTCACATCCGGCAAAAATAAACATTCCCCCGAACTAACCATGCGGCGAAACAGAACACTTTGCATGGCGATTATAGTCCTTTTGTTTTCAGCTATTTAACAACAACAAAATCAAAGGTTTGCTTTTGTTTTGCTGATGGAGAGATGGAGAAATTGAGAAATGGAGAAATTTCCCGCTCTTTTTGGTTTTTATCTTTTTTCACACGCACGCACAAATGACAACTTTGTCCGCAACGGACGCGGGTCCTTTCGTTTCAAAAAAATTTGGCAAAATCGGTCAGCCCCACCCAGGCACACCGGCGTCTTTGATGATTTTTAGAATTTTGAAACTTTTAAGAAACCGCAAAAATTGGGTCGCATTAGAAAATGCTTGTGTTGACAGAGTTTAATCCCTAGAGTAAACAATTCGGTCGTAATGCGAGCCGAGCCTTAAAGAATCCAGGATGCTACACCAATTTTTGAACAGTTCAGAAATATACGAACAGTTCAGAAGTTCCCGTTACGGACCGACCTATGCTGGTGAATAACACTTTTATCTTTTTCTAACCCATAAAAACAATTATTGCTAAAAGAACCCGAATGATTTAGGGCTACAATTACGAGTTTAATTACGGAAAAAACCTCCTTGAACTTCACAATTTGATGGCGAGTGAGTTACAAAGAAAACAAGCGTTATTCAAGTTAAAGAGAATGTTTTCGCCGAAACATTTTTTTGATAAGCAACTGTCACGATGTGACACCTGTCAATTGAAGAAGAAAGAAGCATACGCTTTTGAAGAAACAGTAGTACTGGTATGACAAACACAGATCTTACGGAAAGTATTTTTTTTATTTCCAACGACGATTAATCTTCGAAGATTTACCTCTGTTCCGTTTTAAAATTTCACGGAAAGTCAAATTGTAAGTGAATGCAAATATGTGTTTTGGAGTTGTCAGTCTGCTTGTTTGTTTTCTGTAATGGCGTGTGTAAATCGGTTTTTCTTCCACCGAAAAGCTGAAGTCAATGAGACTCTTTCTACCTAGACACAAAGAGATTTAATGCGACTTTTATTCATCGAATTCCTGCGTTTCTACCGTGAAATTTACGACGAAAGTGTATTTTAGGATTTTGAACTGGTGCTGAATAAAATTCTTTCTTAGCCTAAACTTATAAATTCGTTTGTATCTGGCGCATGTCAAACCCATTTGCAGCTTAAAAGTCAAACAGGGATTGTCACTTACTAAATTGGCTTGCCATTAAGTCTTATGATCGCCTTCGTATGAAATTGGTTTTTTTGTTGTTGTCGTTTTACTAGTCCGCGTTTTACTAGTCCGCGTTTTACTAGTCCGCGTTTTACTAGTCCTCGTTTTACTAGTCCTCGTTTTACTAGTCCGCGTTTTACTAGTCCGCGCTTTACTAGTCCGCGTTTTACTAGTCCAGTCCAGTCCAGTCCTCGAAATACCATATGCCGAGTTCTCAAGCCATTTTCTGCATAACTAACTAATCGGATTCGCTCCAGCTAGCAGCGGACTGGCAAATGAAGAAGTACAAGTAGCGTAGGAGACGTTGGCCGACCTAAATTGCAGTGTTCTCGAAGCTTCGCCCGGTTTGTTGACGGCAAGCACGCGCTTTTTTCCTCCTGATCTCCATCTGTAGGTCGAAGTAAGCGTTTAGCCCTTGGCCTAGATTGAAAGGCGTCTTGTATTTCCTTTTGATTATTGATGTAATTTACTGTTTCTTATATATTCTGACTTTTATAATCTGTAGTAACCTCTTGAAATAGTGCGAATAAAGAGTGTCAGTTCAGTTTTTAGCTTCTTCTACTTTCTCAGTTGCTCGCTGAAACTTTAACAACCGCTCAAACAATCTAGCGCTCGCGTCGTTGGCGTAGCAGTTGACGTCTATGTTAAGCTTAGATTCTATAATTTCAACCAAATTGTGAGAAGTTTTCCCAAATATCTATACTCAATCTTTACCAGGGCACAACTATGAACATGTAAAACATTTCGAGCTCTCATCGACAAATTTCTTCAGTGTTTCTCTCGACATGATAGCTAGATCATCTGCCACATCCACATTTTCGCGTGAAACCTTACGTCATTCAGATTTTCTGGTATGTGGTTGGTCTGTTCAATAGACCGCGACCAAACCGCAAGGACAATGAGAAAGGAATGTAGTTCGGTTGTCAACAGCCGTTTTTTTGGGGGAGCGTTGCGTGACATCCAAAAAAACGGCTGCGAGGGAGACTACGATCTTGTGCGATGCGAGAAAACCTGTGTAACCGGTACTCTAAAATAGACGAGTACAAATACCGCGTGATATTTGTACTCGTCTATGGCGTTATTTGTACTCGTCTAAGTGTAGTTGGATAATAATAACAGTTATGGTTCTTACAATACTCTTACGATACAACTAATTTTTATGCTACTTACATTATTCTACTCACACAATTTATAAAGTGATACTGCAAACAACACATACACATCTAGAGACATTATTTACAAAAAAAAAAATTGAAATTGGTTCACAAAATATCAACAGTTATGAAAGACAAAAGGCTAAAATGTGAGTAGGATAGATAACAGTAATTGCTTGAAAGAAACCCAGAAGTACAGCGTTTAGCAAACTTGATTTTCAGAGGCTTACCATCTGGATAAGGAAAGCCTATAGGACACTTCTCGTCTTGTTAATTATAGTTGGCACTCATGGCATGCAAACAAAGAACAATGTCATAAAAACTTCTTTATATCTTCATTAAAGCGAATATAATTGAATGAACAACACGCATACACCTGTGGTGCAGTGTTAGTGGAGGTTGTTAAAAGATAATTTGGTTTTGTCAACTGAGTTGATAAGGTAAATTAGCCAAGGCTAATTTATTTTAAAGCTGACGTTTCTAGCGTGAACCCGACGTCAGAAGCTCTGACAAAGGGCTAATTGACGTTCCAAACGTCAACTTTTGTGACACCTGCACACCACAGTTTCTTTAGAAATTTGCATATCTTTACCTTAACTGTTTGAGTGTGCACGAGTGATTCACTTTGGATGGCAAAGCATATTTATAAGCACTACACGTATGCGTGCACCTCTATGACCTTTAGTTCCACAGAATGTTCTTTGATAACTGCGGTAACCACTTGTTTTGAACAGTCTAGTTCATTCTAAAGTGAATCACTCGTGTGTGCCCAAACAGGTTACGTTTTGTCTTCTGTCAGAGAGCCACCTCAATATTTTTATATTGTGAAATACATGAGTAGCTAGCTCTTAGAAACCAGAGAAATCCCTTAAAAGGGAAAGTTTTTTTGCAGAAACTAGTACGATTTTTAAACAAAAGCCTGATTCCAAAGAAAATAAGTTAGACTGAAAAAGAGGCACACATTTTGAAGGAAGTACACAGATTGAAGCATAGTTAGTAGTCCCCTTTACTAACTATGATTGAAGTTTCTCATACAGTCTTTTTAATTTCGGTGCGCTCGTAGTATATCGTTGATATTAAATTGTGATATTTCGTCTTTGCGATGTGTTTCCCCTCCTCTATATGTCTCTTTGAGATGACAGAAATTAATCATGTACATTGTTCGCAACAGTTGACACTTTCCTGACAGGTGTATCCTTACAGGTGTAACCGCCTCCCGGTTAGCTCAAATGGATAGAGCGCTGGACTGTTGTGCGGGAGGTCGAGGGTTCGAGCCCCGGCCGGACCAACACTCAGGGTCTTAAAAATAATTGAGAAGAATTTGCTACCTTTCTATAACATCAAGAAATGGTTAGATATTCTAGTCTTCTCGGATAGGGACGAATAAATGGAGGTCCCGTCTCCTGCAGGGTTGGGGTAGGAGACGTTAATTTCCCACACACGAGATTACTGTGTGATGGATGTCCTCCCCTGGGGTGGGATGGGTGGGATATAGGGCGCACTTAATAAGGAGCCTCGCTCTGTTGTGCGACCCTCACCACACTCTGGTGAAAGTGAGTAAATCAAATCGTATCCTTTCCTTTGTAATGCAAGTTGAGGTTGGAATGAAATCATAGATGTTGATACTTAGCCCAGCGTAAAATGAGCGTTATATATGAAAGTTACAAATCTCCTCGGGATCGCTCAGCAGTTCCTCGTCGATATTTAAACACATCTAGAATCTTTGGCTACTATGCTTGTCCAAAAGGGACAATATATTAAGATGTATTTATTTACATCTAGTTTTTTATATCTATGTCAAGATTAGATTACACATATCAAGATTTGCAGACACTTAAAACAAGATTTCAATATACGTATCAAGATTTACGTACACGCATAAAGATCCGCTTGCAAGTACATCAAGTCTAATAAATATAGATCAAGTTTCTCTTACACGGATCGACAATCAAATATTATATCGAAGTTCGCGTACCGACATCAAGATTTGCATCTACACATCAAGATTCGCATTTATACATCAAGATTTTTACATCCAGATTGTGATAGGCTTGTGTGAGGTACTAAGTGAAAAGTTTGCCTGGTTACTTAGCACGATATTAAGCGTAAACATAAATCTTACCTAGCATACGTAAATCTTGATACGTATATTGAAATCTTGTTTTACGTGTATACAAATCTTGATATGTGTAATCTAATCTTGACATAGATATATAAAACTTGATGTAAATAAATACATCTTGATATATTGTATCTTTTGGACAAGCATAGGCTACGGAGCTACGTAGCTACGCAGGTTAGGGTTTGGCTGCGGAGCTACACAGTTACGCAGCTTAGTGGCCTGGCGACCTGGCCACCGACTACGCAGCTCGCGCAACGCATGGCTATATATCTCTTTCTTTAATCCATGAGCCGTCGAAAAGAGCGCTCTACGTAAAATACATATAACTCCACGTCTAACCCACATTATTTCGCCACCTAAGTGAACCAATAACTGCATGATGGTTTCAATTGAACCAATAAACTTTGATGTTATACATTTTCTTTCAGTACTTCTAAAACTCCTTTCTTTAAATTTCAAACTCTTTCTGCAAATAAACAGTTCTTGCAACTCGGGGCGTCATGCCGCAAAACTGTCTCGTATCATCTACAATAGTTACAATTAACACAACTCAAATTTCAACGTGTTCATATTTGCTCTTACACTGCCCGAACCGATTCGATAATATTCTTAGATATTTTCAGGACTTGCATTCGTCTTATTATTACAATTTGTAAATTTCTTTAATGTCATTTAAAAATGCCTTCCACAAATCTTCTCCTCTGTTTATGTATCGCCATTTGAACTCAGCTAGGTACGATGAGTAGTGTTCTTTTTTACGACCGTGCGTCGGAAGCTTCGCTTTCATCTGCGCCAATGCCCTTCTATCTTGTTCGTATGGAAACCCTCCTCGTTAACGAACTCCACGGAGTGGTTTACTCTCTTATGGATGTATCCATGTTTTGAAAGGTTTACGTACCCCTTCCAGCAATCGGACACAATTGTTGTTCCTGGTTCAATCCATTCTTTCATTACATTGAGCAAAGTTTCCTCCTTCCTGTCTTCTACGGTGGCAATGAAACATTTACGGGAATCTTCCTCGACGCCACCAAAAACCCACTGACCCTCCACTACATTGCCACGATGGTATTTTCTAGTTTCCAATTTTTCTTTCATCAATCTGTACCACCTTCCCTGGACCACCAATTTTCTCCCTTCTATCGAACAACGCCACCGCGCATACTTCACGACAAAACATGTCCCAGTCAACTGCTGCGTGCGAGCCAAGTCCAAGCTGTTGCTTGATTTGCCACTGCTTTAAGTCCTGGCACCACCAGTACGTAAATTTTAAAACCTCTTCAATTGTCAAGTTCGAATTTTCAAACCAACTTCCCTCTCTAATGCTCTTCTCACATCTATGCCCCTTGCCATCAATATGGCTTCTACATTCCCAGATGTAGCCATCGGATCGATCTCCCCGCTGAACCCAATTCATTTCTGATCCACACATGGTGCAAATTCTACTCGACGTAATCAGCCCTTCTTCCTTTAGCCATGACAGCGTAAACTCTCTGTCCCACAGGTATTTTCTTAGCAGATTTTCAATCAATGTGAAGTTCTCTTTCTTCTCATTTCTTTGACACCTTGCTTGAGTACTGCCGCACTGAGTGCTCTTAACCTTACCCTGTGTGTATTATTACCCCTCAATGAGCTTCATTAAAACAATTCAAACAAAGAAACTATAGAAATGCGAATTTAACATCTATTCCATCTTCGTTGGCCCGCCAACAACTGGAAAATCACAAGCAATAAAGGAATGCGCTATATCACCCATGGAAAGTGTAACAGCAGAAGCAGATTCGGCAAGCCCGGTTATCCAGAAATGTACCTCATCGGGAATGATAAAAACAGTCGTAGGCATCAAAATAGGGTTCCTTTTGTCAGCCGAGATTTACGACGTCCTCTTCAAATTGCTACGTAGCCACTTAGCTACGTAGCTCCCTACCCTTCTATCTCCATAGCCACGTACCTACGTAGCTATGTAGCTCCGTAGCCATGTAGCTCCGTTGCCACAAAGCTATGTATCTCCGTAGCCACGTTGTTACGTAGCCTTGTACCGAATTTATATCCTCGCCCCGTGTACCTCATAAGCGTTGTGGCCACGTAGCCACTATTTTAAGAGGTACAACTTCGAGTGGCAGGGTAGTCTGCAGTTACTCCTAAGAACCATGACCGGCAGCCGACCTCGTGTAAAATTTCTGAGTGTCAACATCTGCAACATCTCCGCACTCCCAGTCTGAGCCCTGCGTTAGACATGAACGAGCGTTAGACACGAGATTTATACATCATTTCGCGATCGCTTAGTAGTTCCTCATCGACATATAATATTTTGGATCATGTAGGTTCGCTCAATTTGTTAAATTTTAAGAAAAGTATCATTCAGTCGTTTGAGAACCTTGACCGGCTACTGATCATACAACCACAGAGTACAGAGCGTACCAATTATCGTGAAAAAAAAATAACTTTAAAGTTTCGAAAGAAACATAGCTTCATTCTAACCCTCAAATCACAAAAATCGCCAGAACGTTCTTTTTGTAATACATTTGCTTCTCTTTTGTGCCCGTTTCATTTATTTTTGCGATCTCGTAAGATCGTGCGCTCACAACTGGTTTGTTCTTCCAGCTTGAGGTTGTTCATAATCTCAGTTTAAGACTCCATTGTCACCGATTTCCATATTACTTCAGTCATTTCAATGCTGATTTATCCATGAATATGATGAACATTTCGGAAAGAGAAGAAGGAATTTCGTTCATAAGATGTCATCTGCACTAATTTCCGCCATGTTTGTTCTTGCCCGCGTCCCCCCAATTATTCCCAGAAGTGCTTGCGGCGTGACTTCGTTCCCAGGCTATCACTCTTTTCTAAAGTGGGCTATTGCCACCATTTGTCTCTTTAAGCCTGGTTTTCATAAGCGACGCAAGCACAAGCGCAAGCACAAACGTAAGCATAACAGCTCTCGTTTCACCGTGAAAACAGCAGCGACCCAAGCATACTGAACACAAGCACAAAGATAAAAAATTTCCCTTTTTCTTGTGCTTGCCTTCGCTTATTCCGAGTGAAAACAAAATGCTGCACAATCACAAGGAAATCTTCTACATTTGGCAAAGTCTGGCCAGTTATAGCACTTTCTTCAGTTTCCCCTGCGTCTAACTATTTCAACAAAATGGCGGAGGTCGTTGCTGTAAAGTTTTCCTTGGTTGTTCGCAACTATCAAGTCTTGTATGACAAGGAGTGTAAAGATTTCAAAGAACAAAAAACAGAACAAAAAAGCGCAAGTGTGAACTCGCGTTGGCGAGGAAAAATCACCTCAGCCTCTCCTTTCTCCCAAAATATACTTTACTCAAAAGAATTTTGTTCTCCTCTATTTTGTTACCGTTTCGCTTTCTTGAAAGAAACAGCAGAACTCGACGCTGCAGCCACATTGGCCGAGTCGAGATCAACGGAGCCTTGTAACCAGTAAACATGTTGTGCCTATGCTTGTTAACGTTCGTTTTCACTTTGCAGAATTACCTTATGCTTGTGTTTGTGCTTGTGATTGCGTCGCTTATAAAAATCATGTCACGTCACGCACGGTTGTCTTCTTCAATTTCGACTGAGCTATCATGGTCTAGATCTTCATATGCATGCCCGCTGAACAGTTGCATTGTGCATTTTGCCACCGTTCGGATTAGCCACGAGTTTCTGTGGTTAACTTTCCGATAGTTCCCAGTTTTAGCTGGGGCATACTCGGACACGTGACACCGCGCAAATCAATCGCGCGCGAGTGAAAATAAACGATGAACGTAACAGCAGTCTCGATTCTCGACACGTGCGATTTTCCTTGCTGTAAGAGACATTGATAAAAGTACTATGCCGATGTTGTCTGCCCTCCTGGTTTGAAAGAATACCATGGTGAGAGAGATATCATACCATTTCCCTTGGAGATTCGCAAAACCGGGATTCAGACGTATTTGTTTATTTGTAGGATATTTAGCCGTTGGATTAAGTCATTTTCGTTTTAAACCTTGCCAATGCATTATGCCGTAACTGTAATGTTTGACTCAGTACGCACACAGCGCCATGCTCAATTCTTTATTACGCAGCAATACCACAGCCCACGTGCAACGTAATGTATGCTAATTATGCTAACTTAAACGTGACAGTAACTTCGCTCATATGCCTCGCTCGGAGGTACCTTATTACCAACCATTTAGTTCTTTAGTTCGAGTTGAAATAAAGTTTTAACGTGTAAGAATTTGCCGCTAGGTGTCAAATTGCTATGATCTTTTTAAATTTCAGAAAATACTTTTTGAAGAAAATACACAAAGTGACTCAAAAGCCAGACACAAAAAATGGCGATCGCTTCTTATTGAACCTTGAACTTGGCGCACAGGACACCAATCAAACATTTCGGCTGTCAGAGCACGTTTACCAAGCGAAGGGCAAAAACGACTTATGCCTTCCTGATGGAATGAACTGGAATAACAGCGCTACGATTTATATCGTTCTACCTGTTAAGGATCAAGGAAACTGGGTGCACTATTTCATTGAACAGCTCACTTACGCCAGCCAGGCCACTGATGACAGTAATTTTCACGTCATTGTGACTGATTTTCAAAGTAAAGACATTGATATGGCCAAGGCTTTCAACACACCTTTACTTCAAAGCAGACATAGTATTGTCACACTAACCGGTTACTTCTACAAGACACTGGCCCTAAACGTCGCCAGTGAGCTTGTTTCCAACCCGGAGGATATCATTTTCCTGTTTGACTTGCATATTGACTTTCCCGTGGATATTTTGGACCAAGTTCGAATGGTAAGTGCTGTCATGCTTGTCTCTATCGGTAAGAAAGGATACTTTCGAATATGCCCCAGCTAAAACTGGGGAATGTCTGAGTTTATTAAAAACTGGATCATTGGATAATGCAATTCAAGACTTTTTATTGGCTTAGCCATTATGGTATATGAGCCAATATACCATAATCTACAAATATGGTAAGCGTACGCATCAGCATAAAATCAAAAGGGAGCTAAAAATCCGGTTTCTTCTTACAAAATAATAATTTCTTGGGGATGTTTTTAATAAAACAGTTAGTCCACTTGCGCTTGTTGGATATGAGATGATTGTAGCCAACTCGACGCTACGCACCTCGTTGGCCATCTATCATCTCATATCCAATGCACGCTCATGGAATAATTGTTAATTATTAAAAACTTGATCATTGGATAATGCAATTCAAGACTTTTTATTGGCTTAGCCATTATGGTATATGAGCCAATATACCATAATCTAATATCTGTACATTGTAACATCCAGTTTCTTCTTACAAAATAAAGTCGAGAAGATTTGTCTAATATCTTGGGGGAGTTTTTTTTTAATAAAACAATTATTCCACTCGCACCTGTTGGATATGAGGTGATTATAACCAACTCGGTGTTACGCGCCTCGTTGGCTATCTATCATCTCATATCCAACGCGCGTTCGTGGAATAATTGTTAAATATAACCCAAGTGATATCCCTCAATTTTAAAACCTTAGGTATACTACGATGAAAGCGTTTGCTTAAATTTGATTCAAGATAAGAGAGAGCGTGTAGTTATGGTTACAGAGGAAGGGACATGTTGGTTTGTTCATAAAATCGTACCAGAGAACACTTAAAAGTAATCATCCCACGCAGCAAACAGTAAGCTGTTTGTAAACATTTTTCCGTGCATTGTAAAAATATTTGAAGGATGCTAAACACAATAGCCTCTATTTGGCACGAACATTTTTCCAAGAGCGAAACTCGAGGAAAACTGTGAGCTTCTAGTAAAAAATAATGACCAGGGACAAATATACGAGCATATTTTTGCGCCAAGTGGAGGCTATTGTTCATTTATGCTTGTGATTGTTGGAAATATCGAGATGTCTAGAAATTAAAGAATCCACAACAGTTCTCAATATCAACTTGATTAAACCTTGACGTTTCCAGTAAAGAAAACAATTTTTGATCACATGGACCATATATAGAAAGCATCAAGGCGTTCGTGTTTGCCCATAACATTTTGTATTCCTTAAAACTTCGCTTTTGTACTGAAAGTTACAAGAATGTAGGATGTTATCTATATTTGTAGAATACCATTATTGGTCGAATGGCTTATTTTCCTATCGTTGGCCGACTGAATTGTGACAGCACTTCAGAAGAACATCAAGGGTTTTGGCAATGGAATGGGTTTGGAATTGCGTCTATGTTTAAATCTGATTGGGAGAGATTCGGGGGTAAGTACAATTATTTGAATATCATACGTCTGGCTAAATAAATCCAAGTGCCGGCCATTCATTAGTTCAGCCGGTGGAGCACCAGGCTTCCATGTAGAGGTTCGAGCTTTAGACCACTCCAACACTTAAGGTCATCTTGTAAAGTGAATGACGAGATGTTAAAAACCCATTTAGTTATCTCAAAAACTGGAGTGCGATGGTGTGGCCTGGTTCTTGGGGGTATCTGCTTTGTAAGCTGCTGAATGCAGTTGAGTTAAGCCGTGGTTAGTGTTGTGAAGCACAGATACATTGTCATAGGATTGTCATCATATTGTAACTTTCTTTGAGGTCTTTGCTCTAAAATTGACATATGGTAAACACCACAGCGTACACTATTGAGTTATGGATGCATGTGGGAGGTTGCGAAGCACGAAAGAAGCGTAAGAGTCGCTTGAGGCGATAGCTGAGAGCGACTCTAGCTTCTTGAGTGCTTAGCAAACCTCCCAAGTGCATCCATAACTCAATAGTGTACGCTGTGGTGTTTACCATTTGTTTTATAACATAACATTGATACATTGTAGCTAAAGAGTTCCCTTTTATTTAACAAATCTTATGTGACCAGAAAAAACAAGCGTGCGTGGAAAAATAGTCTTTACATTTGCTCACATCAGCAGCGTACACCCATGGGCAAATGGGGGACACTAAATTGACCAATCAGAGTGTGCGCTTTACTTTGGTTATGTTATAATAGATCTTAAAGTCCTCATTATCTGTTTAGTCCATGTAGCAAGTCCATGTAGTAAGCCCTTTCCTACTGAATCGGCCAAAATTGGAAATCAATAATGAAACCTCTGTTACACTGCAGTTGTTGTTCAATTATTCTGTGGTCGAGAGTCATATATAAAGTGTTAACCTGAAGTCTATGAAAAGTTTGTAATTTGCAATTGGCTTTGCAATCCAAGTTAATCCTGTCCGTACAGGCCATCATCACTCCCTTTTGGTTCAGACCACATCTCAACTGAGTTCTTTGAAACTGGGAAAGAATCCTAGCAGCCAATCAAAACAAAGACAAATGTCTCAAAGTACGATTGAGAATTTAATGTGCAAAAAAAGGGCAAGCTGTCTAGAGCACGGGAAACACTACCAATCTAGTCACAATTGTTTCTAGTTTCGCAGCCGATGGGTTGAGAGGATTGTGTGAGGTTTAATTTTTCAGACCAACTGCCTGTGATGTCGAAGTTCAAAGGAATGCATTCCCGGATTCCCAGAACACCTCTACACTCCACTGAAAATAGCTCTATGTGGTTTAATTCCTTTATGTAATTTCTTCATCTTCTTTGTTAGGGATGAATGTTCAGGAATACAAATACAAATGGGGTGGGGAAGATTGGGACCTTCTAGACCGTGTGATGCAGCTACCCTTGGAAGTGGAGCGACTTAGGCACCCAGGCCTCTATCATCATCATCATGCCAAAATGAAAAAGTGGAATTAGGATGGGATCAGTGAGATGAGTCGAGAATAATAAATGAGGTTCAAACTTACGATTCAAGAGGTCTAACACAAGAATTGCCATGGATATCTATGATATAAATTTGTAAATAAGAATGTTGGATGAGATCCAACTGATTCCTTTTTTATGCACTTCGATTCATCTTTAAACTCTTTGCCCTGTAAAAACCAGGCTGATTAGCAGTTTGGTATTAGTTTAGGAAGTCTCTCGATGAATTTTACTTTGTGTAGCATTGTTACTCAAGGTTATCGGTAGTTAGTCTTATTTTGTTATTTTGATCTATTTCCATTTTTTTCCTTTAAACATCCCATTGACAACAGTACTTATGTACTGATGGGCTATCGTGTATAAATATTTGTTATTCTTAATATCATTGATAAAATTGAAGTAAATGAATTTAAACTTGTTTACTTTCTGTGGCTTTTCTCAGCTTTGAAACAGCAACAAAAACAGCAACAAAAAACAATCATCAGTAAAGAAAATAGGTTACCATAAAATTTGAATAGAAAGCGAGTTAGGAGGATGTATTAGCAAGGAAATAACAATGCTAGGAACCAAGAAATTGTTAAACACTGATAAAGGACCATAGAAATTTGCTAATTGTGACTAAGTCAACTTGTATAATGAGTAAGGTGAACTTTAAGTCCTTTTACTTGAAGTACAGTTTTCAGTGAATTATTATTGGTTTACACGAGTTTGCTCAGTCGAGACGCTTATGAAAATTCTCTTCATAAATAACATCTTTATGGAATACATGGTGTTAGGTTAAAGTCATTTGTCACGTTATTTATTTTTTCGTTACAATACGTACAGTGAAATGGGTACAATTAAGTTCCCTAGGGCTCCATTTCAGATCGTTCGTTGTTTCTGCTGTATGTGAGGGATCTTTATAGATAAATGTGTCTATGGATTTGGAGTATTTTTGTGGTTGTTTTTTCTTATCGTTTTTTTAACTAATTAACACGAGTGAATACTTGACAATTTACAAAAACAATACAGAGTGCATAGTTTTCTACACTTCCAGTTTACAGTTATCATAATAATAATAATAAAACAAAGTGAAAACAAACAAATCACAGAAACACTATGGGTACTATGGGTTCGAGAAACAACATAAAGAAAAACTAATCGCCAACATAATTTAATTTTTCCTTTTTTTGTTGTGTTTAGTCATCTGATTTTGGTTTGCTGCTCTTTTTCATAGATTGTTTTAACCTTGACTAAGAATGCATTTACTGTTGAATCTTTATCATTTACTATTTGCCCTCATGAACAAAGAATTGTTATGAATATCAAGTAATTTGATATAACATTGATGTAAGGTTGCATTAGCAGGTTCCAGGCCATGGTTGTTCAAAAGTTGGATAATGGTATCCACTAGATAAATCTTTATCTGGAAGATAGCGCAGTACGTTTTACAGTCCCTTATCTCCTGAATAGCGATTTATCCATTCTTTTTTTTTTTTTTTTTTTATCAAATTGCCCCAAAATTGCTGAAACGGTTTTACTACTCAATAAAGACAACTTAATAATAATAATTATTATAATAATATGACTTCCTTGGAAGTGTTCAATTATTGGCCATCCTTGGGAACTGCTCATCTGTTGTGAAAAGTGTTGTGTCTCTGAGCTATGGGAAGTTGCCGAGACACAAACAACATTACCCAGTGGAACACCCGAGAACTGGAGAAAATTGAAATAATAATATTTAAAGAGGATACTCCCATCACATTGAGTGGTTTTGAGGGTGGTCCTCTGACTAAAAAGACATTTGGATAAGATAAAATGAAAAAAAAATAATTATAATAATTTGTATATGTAGATGTATAGAAGCATACATAAGCACTAAGATTAAAATACCAAAATTAAGAATATGCTAAGGTTTATAAGGTAATTTTAAAAAATAAAAAATTAAGAATATGCTAAGGCTTATAAGGTAATGTTAAAAAAGGATACTTGAAAAAAACTTAAAAGATACAATAATGAAAAAAATAAATAAAAAGGGGGTTGATGTCTTCATTCAAGAGAACGTTTCGATTTTCATTACTGGCGAAGCTTGGGCCAGAAATAATCTGCCGTTTGAGAGCGTCAAGGTGCACATGGCCGCGCACCTCACCTGTGGTAAGTGAACTCAATGAAGTAGCGTCAATTGAACGCTTTACACCTTAACACGAGTGTGCATATTCTCCATACTTTTCTCTATAGACTTCCTGAGGTGCTGATAAGGAGAATTTGTTTATCAGTCAAGAGCATCTATAGTTGTTGATTGTTTTCTTTATTCTCATGACCTCAATGTGTGATTCAGGGGGGACATTGTAGGGAAAAATTAGATGCTAGTCGCTGTTAGGGGATAAAGGGTTAACCTATTTCCTTTACAAAGTGTCAGCAGGCTCAACATTTGGCCAAATTGAAGAGCGTTTACTGGACCATGGACTCTTTTTGAAGGAGTGTCAACTGGGTTTTTGTTTCAGTGAAAAGTAATTTCATTTTGGCATAGTCATTGTGGAACATTAACCTTAATTTTCAGTGTAAGCACATATTGAGGTAAATGACAGAAATGATGCTAGAGGAGTCAAAACTTCTCCACTCAGTGATCTGGCTGTGCACCCATCAAATAGTCTCAACCAGTATGTGTGGTTAACAAACAGCTACTGGGCTGATCCTTACTTAAAGTGCATTTCTTTGTAGTTCCTATTAGTTTGAATGGATCACCCAGAAATAGATGAAAACAGAATGAGACTTTATCATCTGACAAATAGCCACCACTTCACTTGAAGACAAATTTAAAAACAGTTATAGGCTACTTTCTGGAATCTCAGAGCATAGTTAATGGTTGATATCATAATTTTAAATTATTCACTGTTGAGAGGAGAGACAAAAATTATATGCTTTCTAAAGCAAACTTCCCCCAAACAACAGGTTTCTTAGTGGTTTAATGGCCAATTGTAAGGATTGGAAGTTTTTTTTATTCAGTATCTTCACTACAAAAGGTATCCTCATTCAGTCCCATAGCTTTGCCATGTGCAGCTGCTGCAGCAGCAACTGAAACAGCCACTGAAGGGAAAGTTCCCAACAGCATGGGGTGTCCAATAGGATGCTCATTTGAATGCAGAGCAGACAGCTGATTGTGTACCTCATTTGAGGACAGCCATTTTTGAGGACTAGAGTCATTCAAATTGAAGCAGTTTTTTGTCTCTTCTTTCTGCATACTAATTCCACCTGGGCCATCACAAGGCCATGTTTTGCTTACAGTGTTGATGGGTTGTTTCACTGCAGGTTGCACAAATCCTGAAGTGCCAATGAGTGGATCCTTTGCCTTTGAAAGCAAAACAGTCTTGAGTTCTTGTAACAGTCGCTTGTTTTCCCTTGCTTCTCTCAGCTCTTTTTTGACATCCTCAACATTTGGAGTTTGGTGGCCAATGGCAACTTCTTCACAAGGATCAGAAAAAGCTTCATACACCTTATCAACCTCTTCAACATCCTCTTTCAGTTCCAGTGCACAAAGATCATGTAATTCTTCCAAACTTTCATCACTCATGGTGTCAAAAGAATCTCTGTTCTGATTTACAGTAGGTTCCTTACCTAGAAGTTTGCTAAAGAATGCTTCTCCCTCCTGCCAACAAGTTAATGCGGAATCAAGATCACTTTTTAGCCATTGAAATGCTACCTCTAAATTTGCAGGGAATGAATGCTTGGCTTTAGGTTCATGATCTCCCTTAGACTCTGACCATTTGTATTTTTCCTTTTGAAGAGACTGTACTCTCAAAATTCCAACCTGAAGGTGACGTTGTATGCTATGGAGAGCTACATGAAGAGCACTTGCTGTCTGATTGACACGGGGCTTCACAGGAGGCTTCTCTGACGCTTTGTTTATGAAGCAATAACTTTCATGTACATGATAACTTCTCTTGATTGATGTTACAGAACATTCTATCATTTTCGAGGAAATTCCAAATATCTTGTCTACGTTTTTGAAGAGTTTAATGTATAACTCATTTAAGTTACCATCACTTGCTTCAGGTGATAAACAAAGCAAGAATCTACTGAGGAATTCTGACTGCAGGCTTGAAAGTAATGATGCCACATTTTTTAAGCCCTGCAATGACATTTTTTTGGTCAAGTCATCCGATACAATTTTCTTGATTCCTACATGCAGATTTCCAATGGATCCTGTTGAAAAGTATGTAAAAATCTTAGCAAGTTCCCTTGGGAGAGGAAAATGAAGGAGTAGCTTCTTAGCAGAATTCTGTATTGACAACAATACAGGCTCGGTATTTTCCATAATATCCTTTCTTAATTCTGGAAAAATCACTGATTCTGTCAAGTTTTCACCACCTTCTGAAAAAAATGCAGGCATCATTGGGCCTATCATGGTATAACCTTTTAATGTTAGTTCTATTTCTTGAATGAGGTTTAAAGATCTTTTCACCAGGAGACTCAGTTGTTTTGTTTGCCTAATGAACCGTCTCAATGCAGCTAAATTTCTTCGGTGTTGAAGGACGAAGAAATATCGCTGTAAAACTTTGGCAACAGACACAAAGAGTATCACCAAAAATATAAAAACAGAAGGAATAACAACACCATCGATCTTTGCCAGTAGCGCAGAAATAGCCAGCAAAAGAAAGGACAAAATGTAGTTTCCATAAGCAAAAGATCTCCATTCGCCAAAGCCACTGTGCATGCTCGATTTGCCACAAACAAAGAGTTTGGGATCAAACTGGGATAAAAACCTAATGTCATCCTTCTTCAGTGTTTGTGATTCATAAACGGCCGCAATGTAGTCATTCCTGAAAGTTTCAATATCATCCACTGAGGGTACTAACACAAACCACGACAAAGATGAGCTGTAAATATACCGAACAAGCTCAAATACGGTCTGTGAAAACAGAAGGAGACCGTCTTTGTAGCTCCATGTTGAACCATGGTTGTTCTTTCCAAGTTCTTCTTGCTTTTTCTGACCATTCGCGTCTTCAAAGTCATTAAAACCGATTTCGTTGAGATACTTGTGCAAGGGTGAATTTGACAAAACTACATCCTCGTCTTCCATTTCTAGTCATAAAATGGTGCTATATTTTACCCCACTCAAAATCTTTTTGTTTCTTTCGAGAAAATCCTCACCCTGAATGCGTAAGAGTCTTCTTTATTTACTGTGAGTGAGACATTCCGGTGTGACCTAAACAAGAGAGGGAATCCGTCAGGGCGACTCTTCGATTTGGTGCTTCGGGTTTGATTGTGTGCCATAGTTTATGATATGCATCATGCACGCTACACGATTGAGAGACTGAGGATAAGGACACTAGACTGAGAATTACATGATGAAGGAAACGAGACCGCCATGGCGGACGAGTATATAAGATCTCTGAACCTTAAACCGCTTCCACTTGGAGGATATTACGTGGAATCCCTGAATGCAACATCTAAAGTCCAACCCTTGGATGACTCCGGGCGCCCAGTGAGGGATGCCTATTCCGTGATTTATCTTCTCCTGAGGGGATCAGACATTAACGCTTGGCATAAAATGAAGTCTGGGGAGACATATTTCCATCACATAGGCAGCCATATCATCTTGCACATGATACACGAGGATGGCAGATACCAGACGAAAACTATCGGGGACCCACTGAAGGATGATAAAGCCAGATTGCACTGTCATGTGCCAAAGAACGTGTGGTTTGCTTTGGAGCTTGAAGACAAGAATGGCTTTTGCGTGTTCAGTGAGGCAGCTGGGCCAGGGTTTAACTATGAAGACTTAGAAATTGGCGAAAGAGACAAGATGATTGAAACGTTCCCACAGCATAAAGAGCTCATCGAAAAGTTATGTTTAAAATAGATCTTAAAAGGTGGAGCATAGATCGAGACTAGTGTAAGACTAGAATTTTTTTTATTTTGGGGGGCTTGTCACGCATTGCGTGACGATCTATTATAACGGTCACCACATTTGGAGACTGTAACAAATACATTAAAGAGGCAAGGGCCTACATCAGGCCCACATCACACAAACAGTTCATTATTTGTGCACCACTATTTGTTCTTACATCTCAAATCTACCGACAAAACAACCTAATTTGTGAAACAACTCTAATTTTGATAACCAGATAACTTTATTTAAATGTAGGTAAAAATACCAAAAATGCCATATAGAACAGAATAGGGGCACTTATAAGAGGTTGTTTACTCAGTAGGAATGCTTAATAGAATAGGGGCACTAATTGTCAGAAACAAATTTGAGAGGGGCACTCATAAAAGAGGGGCCCTTATAAGAAAGGGGGTGCTTTTCGGAATGGGGGCCCAAAAACTAATAGTTACTGCACTATGAAAGTATGTTTTACATTAAATTATCTAAAACTCTTTCCAGAACTGGGCTGAGAATTCTTCTATTTGTTGAAGCATATGTTCAGCAATTCCTTGCAATCAAGGATCATATCCTACAAATAAACGAATAAAAATTCTATCAATTTTATAAGCTGGGTACTGATGGAATTTTAATCACTGCAACAGTAACTGTATGTTTAATCCAAAGGATAAAACAGGGTAGTAAATAATTGTACTTGAGAATCATGAGACAAACATTACACAGAATAATCTTGCATACAAAGTAAAATTAAAATATACTGAACTTATCATCACATATCAAAATTCCCTTTTAATTATGTGGGATGCCTGTTGCAGATCTCATTAATGCACTTGAGGGTGTCATAGTCAGATATGGAAATTAGCCGCAAGCTTGTCATTAGGTTGATAACTGTCATGTCGGACATTTGACTTGCAGGACATCCTTATTTTCAGTAATAGTAATAAAAAAAGCTCAGACAGACTTCACAAATTCAGACACCATTTCCATTTCCCTTCCTTCAATGACTGCATTCTCAGAATGAATTTGCAATAGAAAGTACTCAAGTGATCTTTGCCTGCTCTCATTGTATCTAGCAATCTATGCCTACAATAAAAACGATTTTATTGATCAAGTGCCATAGAACAGCAGTGCATGTGAGAATAATACACCAATGAATGTATGCTAACATACTGCCACTAATACTGGAGACTAAAAGATATGAAGTGTTTCTGAGTAGAAATATTGCAATATTTACCTCATGTGCAACTGGATCATCTTCCATACTGGATTTACTAATAGACGACAGAAGTCTCTCCAAATCAAATTCAGTTCTTTGGCACTCATTTATGGCTGGTGGATAGTTCATCACAAAATTCTTGAACAGATTTATTACGTGTACACGAGCAGAATTCTGAGGACCCCGTAATAAACCAGCAAGCAACTCAGTAAAGCCCATCTTGAAAAAAGTTTCTGCAGAAAATGCAAACCAATCAATAACGAAGTAAATAACCTTACCTAAAGCAAGAGGTGCTTCAGGTCAAAGCTACATCGCAAGGTTAACAACCACAATTATTTTCCATGTAATTTAGAAAACTTGGTCCACAATAAAACAACAGCAACTACACAAAAAAAGTAAGATAGTAAAATCAGAAAGAAAACTACTGCAGTTGCATATCAATTTTAATACATAAATGTGAGAATTAATGAGCATTTACAGTGAACAGGGGCATCTAAACAATACCTTTATGAGTAGGATTTGTTACCAGCATATTCCTTATCATGAAAGCAGACTTGGTTATCAGTTTCTCATTTTCTGCTTGCATTGCTCGTAGTAACATTGAAAATCCATCCTCTTTTAAAAATGCCTCCTCTGCTTCAGGGAAATCTCTCGTTAAACCTATGAATAAAAGATTGCATGTGTAATTTTGTCAGGAAGTAACAATGGAATGTTGTCACAGTTTTTACAATGTGGTGGATGCACTAAGCTGTACATGTATCTCAGTTGTTTTAAGGCCTTGACACAATAAATAACAGGACATTGCAACACATCTGGGTGACAAGTTGCAATGAAAATTCATTTAATGCAACATGGAATAACTTTTAATTAATGGGATTCTTTTTCTCTGCAACAGAATTTTGCCTCTGCAGCAAGCTGTACCAATTTCAATTGGTCTGAATAAGTGCAATAATTGTAGTAATACACTCAAACATGTTGCCTCTTAGATCTGTTGCAGTGACTTGCTAGCCCTTTGTGTCCTGGCCTGATTGTCAGCAACCTCTGATTACTGGGACCTGGCAAGATGTAAAGATGAACAGAACTTAAAGAAAACTTATCCCATAGAGGGAACCAGTAAAGATTTCCCCTTCCCAGCCAGGAACTTACTAGCACATTAGGCAAAGCCATAACAAAAATTTTGGCCAAAAAAGTTTAAACCCAAAGGGTAAACTGGATTGTTCATTTTTTTTAAACAGCACTGGATTGGAAACTCTGTGAGTTTCACACATTTGTGTGAGGCCAATTAAATGGTAGTTTGGTTGTAAAATTTTTTTAAGTCAACTTAGCTAATTAAACTATACACTGCAGCTCAGAGGTATTACACCCAAATTTCATTTCATATAAATTTATTTCACATAGTAAATTTTAGAATCCATAATAACTAAGATGCCAAAGTACTGTGATTGGTCAAAGACCAGTCATTTATTGTAGTGGTAGAAAAAGGAAGTTTATCAATGTGTGTACCTTAGTGCCAACCGATTTTCAACTTCATAGGAAAATGAATATGAAATTTAATTTTTGTTTTTTGTTTATAATTTTTAATGTTTGTTTTTCGTTTTTTGCTGTGCTGTTAAAAATGAAATTGGATTCCTCCTTTTAAAGATTCCCCATTCACCCATTCCCCATTCCTTGTTTTAAAGATAGCCACTTGACTTGCAATCCATTTTCCAAATTCCATATGAAAACAAATAACGAAAAACGAAAATTGAAGTCCCATTTCTTTTTTAACAGTGCAGTGAAAAACGAAAAACAAAAAAACAAAAATGGAAAACCAAAATGAAATTTCATTTTCATTTTCCTATGCAATTGAAAATCAGTTGGCACTAAGGTGCATGCATTTTTATCGTATAAAAGCAATAGACCACACTTTCTATTGTTTTCCAGGCACAGTGACCCACAAGGGATGTTGGGAGAACACTCAAAACAATTGTAAACCACAGGACAGAGACCTGTGACTTTGAAACTTTTGGAGTGTTCTATCAACATCCTGTACAGGTTGTTACACCTGTTAACTGATAGAAAGTGCAATCTATTGCTTAACTTGATTTCTTTTTGAAAAAAGGCTGATAGTTTCTAAAGAAACTGTTAGGGGCTGCGTCGGTGGGAGTAACGAAATAATTTGAATATATTAACAAAGTTGAAATGGTAAATTGGCCACTGTTACGATTATGAAAGCTGATGTTTTGAGCGTTAGCCCTTCAACGGAAAAAGCTGAAAAGCTTAAAAAATTATAACAATCATAAGTCCTGAAAGGCTTGTCACACTCACACGATATTGCATACAAAGCTTTGATTCTCACTTGATCCAACTGGTCAGTTTCAAGCAAAGAAGTAAGTGTTGGGAGGATGTTCATTTCCATTGCTGCCTTTTGACAGTATGGATTATTCTGGACACACACTGCTATAATATCGGCTGCTCTCCATCTTAAAGAGCTACAGATGAATAGAACAGAATCACTATTAATACCTGTTACTGTCATGTTTTCATTTTTACAATAATTGTAAATAGTACGTAAAAAGTCCTATTATTTTGGACCAATAATACCATTACATAGTGCAGTGGAAGGTAAAGAAGCAGCACACCATTATAGGTGACTCCACTATCCCTTTTAAGAACCAAAATAATGAGCAGCTCCCAGTTGGCTTGGTAGCTCAGTTGGTAGGGCTCTGCACCAGTATTGCAGAGGTCATGGCTTTAACTCCCATACTGGCATAAATTTTACTATTACATTTACTATTGCATAAGTAGTGTTCATTACTGTGATGATCACTCACATTTATTTCTTAGTCCGCAGTTCACATAATTCATGATTTTCATTTATTACACGACTCGGGCAGTCAGAGGGCCAATAACTAAAATCAACCAATCAAAATGCTCTATTGCCGGTCAATATTCTCTCAGTATTGGACTGGGCACTGTCCCAGATGGTCCCGAATGATACCGCACTTATGTCCCTTTGAACTTCAGTCGTATAATAAATCTCTTATTAACCAAGCTTGCTCGGAACCATACTGGAAGAATATCGGCCCTCTGTCTTTTTTGTACGGACCTTGCTGCGCTCAGTTCGTACTGTCAAGACCTTGGGCTGACATCCTCCCAGTATGGCCCTCACGCTTGGTTAATAAGATATATATCTATTCATAGTCATTTATTCACCAATTCACCATTTTATTAAAAACCAACAAAATGACTGGTTCCCATATGGCTTTTTGCCCAGTTGGTACTGAGCACTACACCAGTGTTACAGAGGTCATTTTGCAACTTGTATAAGAACTAACTTTACATGGTGTACCTGTGTTCCCCTGAGAGACATTTCATCATAACCTTAAAGCCTCCAATCTTGTGAAAATCTGTGAAAAATGAGTTACCATGAGCTTCTAAATATGGTAGCCTTTACATTTAATATAATGGAATCAGCATACGTAATCCCACCTTTCAATAAGCAAGGGGCCATACTTAATAGTCTACTGTAACATAGTTAAATGACATAACATTTTGTCAAAGAAAGTGTTATTCAACATACTTATTTTACCAATTATGTTACAACCCTTTCCCTGCCAAGATCTCATTCGTAATTCTCCTTACTGTCTGCCACACAATTCTTATAGTGTTAGTATGGAGAATTTGGAACTGGATCAACTAATCCTCCTCTGACTGATACCTTTCACTTGTCTGCTTGATACTGTATGGATATTGTAAGGAGAAATTCTCTCTTGGTCATTCATGGGAGTCAAAGGGTTAATATTACAATGATAATGATTCAGCTTCCTACTTTCATTTTACTGATGACTAATTTACAATTAATAGCTAATAGACAAGACAGTGCAATTATTGCACTGTCTTGTCTATTAACCGAAAAAGGCAACAAATTTTGATTTTTTTTTTTTTTTTTGGTGAAAGCAAGTTGAGCATAAACTGGCCTTCAAACCCTAAATTCAGTATCCCTGTTCTCCATACTCTTCGCTATACAATCATCTACTGACAAGCTTCTTGGGTTTGCGATCATTTCCTTTACTCTCGCAATCTTAACGAATGATTCAGCAGCCTTACTTAAGGAGAAATTTGATGGTGGTCATTATTAAGGTTTAAAGGGTTACCTGGAATTAGAGCTTGGCCAAATTGTGACCAAGATAATTTGATTATTAAGCTCTTTGTAGAGCTGACTTCATTTTTTCTGTTTCTTACATAATTATGTAACATTCATTTACTCTTTTACCAGTGAGAGTGAGTAAAAAATTCAACAGTTGGGAGTAAATGGCTTTACACTGGTGTGTATGTTGTAGTTTAATTTTATCCTTAGTTCAAATTTTACTTTCCTTTGTTTCAAACTCATTATCATACATTAACATGACAAAGAACAAAGGAAAATAAAATTTGAACCAAGGATAAAATTGAACCACAACATGTACATACCATTTGCATTATCTAAATTTTCAACAATCATGGACAACTCTTCAAATGCATCTTCTTTCTCAGCAAGGTCATCATCAGCATTATTTGTATCATGAGGTTTTTCCAAGATTTGCAAATATTTCAACATTCTTTTGATGTCTGTGTCCTCAACTATAGATGCTATTGCTTCGTGGAGCCATTCTCTCCTCTTAAAGGAAAAACACCTTTAATTAGTGACAATTCCAAAAAAATTACATGCACAATGATTTTGATTGATAAAGGAGGTATCTCTGTATGACTATTCTTGCATTTTAATTTTAACAGATGGCTTACTTGTCACACAAGTTGATAATTTAGTTTCGAGATTCAGTTTTGCACAGGACAACTATATATATTTAACCATAGCAACTAATATGATGGTAGCTGTCAAGTCTTAACCTACCTTTTCAGACCCATTCATCTGATCACTTACAATTTCATGGTCTAAACTGTCACTGACTTAACTTTCCTCCTCACTACTGCCTAATGTTCACTACATCATTACAACAAGAACAAGCACAAGCGAAGGCAAACTGACATCAAGGAGTGGGTAACATGGGCATAAGCACGCACCAATCTTCAAAATGCTTGGTTGGCATCTTTATGTAGATGCTTATGCCTACAGCATCACGTTCTCACTTAATACATGCATGAAAACAAGCACAAGTAGAACAAATATCTTTGCTCTGATCCTGTGGTGCTTATGCCTGTTTTATACACCTCACAACCCTAGTGGTCATACCAGTACCTGGGCTTAACCCTTTAAGGTTAAGGTAGAACTTTGCGAGTGAACAAAAACTTTGCTGCACTTTTTGAAGCATAACCACCATAAACTATATACCAATGGAAAGGTTATAAAATGCACTCTTTGGCAAAAACTGTTTCGTGTTCACTTGACCTAATCGTAAACAGAGAGGGGCTTCAAAGTGACTTATGCCTGCCACAGCAGAACTTAATGGTTGCTGATCAAGTGCAAGCAGCGAAGATTGCCTAAACTATGAACCTTTGTCTGTTTCAGTGAGACTCTTTCATCATTCTACATCAAATTTCTTCACTTTTTGTGCTTCTTTTTTACTTTCACCCACGGACTCTTCTCCTTTTTATCTTGCTCCATTCGCATTGTAGTTTCAAATGCAGACAGATAGCAAATATCTCTATGTGTAACCAAAATCAGGAGATGTTTACACTATTAAATTCAAGGACCAGGATGCTTTGCTACAAGAAACTCTTTGGAAGTTATTTATGTTGACATTTTATAACTGGTTTCAATATTTTACTACAATATTTTATAGGAAACTATAGTTAAAATAATAATGCTTAGTTTGACATTAAATTTTTTTTAAAAAAAAATTGGCTTTAGAAGGTCTACCACATCTTAAACACCCAGAAATGATCTAAAAGTAACTTCTCTCTATAATATCCATACATTATTCAGCAAACAGGTCATGAGAATACTCAAACTTATCAGGTAATCAAGTTATAATCTTGATCTAACACCAAATTGTCGTAATTAATTCACGAGAAAATCTGCAGCAGCGAGAGGGGAAAATTAACCATCAGATTTTGGGAGTTCAAGGGTGTACTTGCATTGGGACTTCTCACAATACCAGCCGATGCAGTGGAGAGAAAACGAATAGGATACACAAGCTTATCATTTAGGGGTGTTGCTGTGATATCACACTTAATTGCCTTGCAATGTATAGTAGATAAAAAGGAAGAATCGCTATTCAGATCTTGAGCTAATGCTGGCTAAATGGAGAATTGTACTTCAAAATCTAGAAGAAACATGTACCTCCTCACTCATTTCCTGGAATGCACTGGAAGATGAATTCGTGGGATCATCTGAATGATTAAGAGCAAACTGCAGCACTCCCTCTAAGTTGCGAGGGTATCTTCTTTGATCTTCTCCACCACCTGCCATGTCTTACATAAAATTCTGTCAAAAATCTCCAACTGTTTCGTTTTCTTCGAACCTACACGAAGAGTCAAGGACATTACAATAAACACTACATGTATGAGGACATATAGTGTACAAGCAACAGCGTTTACCTCTGACCATAACTTTTTGTAGGCTCATGTTCAAGATGGCTGCTGAGGGCACGGTGAGTAGACTATTTCTTTTCCTCTGTTGCACATCTCTTGGAGCTTTTTTTTCGAAAGTAAAAAAAAGATTATTTTCTTGGGGAATTTATTTGTAGGAAATACACCGTGTTTTCATAATTTCCTAGTGGGGGCTTATAGTAATATTGCTATCATAACTATGTCTACAAAGTATATCTCAGTTCACCTCTACAGAAACTTACAGTTTTCTCAAAAGTTCCTCGAAATTGACAATCTTCCACAGCAGTTCTCTCTGTTTGTATTGCTTAACAAACAGTGGGTCACTCATGAAAATAACAACTACTTCTACTACACGACCAAGTCCTTATATACATTTACAAAGTATTCTGGAACATTCCAGAAGCTTACAACATATCAGTGAACTATTTTGATACTATTACATCATAACAGGAAAACCTAACGAAAATTTATAGAAGTTTCCATAGAAAGTTCATACATGCAAGTCAGCATGACTAAGCATTCTAGAAAGTTCTAAATACTTATGTTGTGTCACTCTCCAAAATAACAAATATATTTGAATCAGTCACTCAATCTTCCACACTTTTTTTATTTATTATTGTTATGCATGATCCTCATCCGTGGCAGCTACACGATTGTCGACTGTGAAATTTGCTATATTTTGACATTTTAACTGTAGAGTACTAATAAAAGTTGGTAATATTGATCAAGCAAGCAATGGTTCATGATATTCCACAAATCCCCAGGGATGGAAGTTTGATGAAAATTGAAACAAATAAATTGTTTACCTCACAGACACTTCCTTACAATGCCTGATGTGGTTAACAATACTGAGTGAGCACTATGAAAAAGTACATCAATAAATAGAGCAAAACCAACTTCTTGATCTTTATTCATCACATGCCAGAACACAAAACTTGTAATGTCAGTAATTTGGCAGATATACATACATACATACATACATACAACAACAAACATATGAAACATATGTGTGAACTGCGGTTATAAGACGTATATGAGAACGATCCTTCGCAGTAAAGCACTATTTGAGCAATAGTGAAAATCAGACCTGAAAAAAAAAAAAAAAAAAAAATTTCAGGCCTGTACGGGACTCGAACCACTGACCTCTGCGATACTAGTGCAGCGCTCTACCAATTGAGCTAACAAGCCAACTGGGAGCAGGCCATCAAATTAATTCGATATAAACCCGTAGATGATAAATCAAACAACAACAAACATATGAAACATATGTGTGAACTGCGGTTATAAGACGTATATGAGAACGATCCTTCGCAGTAAAGCACTATTTGAGCAATAGTGAAAATCAGACCTGAAAAAAATTTCAGGCCTGTACGGGACTCGAACCACTGACCTCTGCGATACTAGTGCAGCGCTTTACCAATTGAGCTAACAAGCCAACTGGGAGCAGGCCATCAAATTAATTCGATATAAACCCGTAGATGATAAATCAAACAACAACAAACATATGAAACATATGTGTGAACTGCGGTTATAAGACGTATATGAGAACGATCCTTCGCAGTAAAGCACTATTTGAGCAATAGTGAAAATCAGACCTGAAAAAAATTTCAGGCCTGTACGGGACTCGAACCACTGACCTCTGCGATACTAGTGCAGCGCTCTACCAATTGAGCTAACAAGCCAACTGGGAGCAGGCCATCAAATTAATTCGATATAAACCCGTAGATGATAAATCAAACAACAACAAACATATGAAACATATGTGTGAACTGCGGTTATAAGACGTATATGAGAACGATCCTTCGCAGTAAAGCACTATTTGAGCAATAGTGAAAATCAGACCTGAAAAAAATTTCAGGCCTGTACGGGACTCGAACCACTGACCTCTGCGATACTAGTGCAGCGCTGATTTTCACTATTGCTCAAATAGTGCTTTACTGCGAAGGATCGTTCTCATATACGTCTTATAACCGCAGTTCACACATATGTTTCATATGTTTGTTGTTGTTTGATTTATCATCTACGGGTTTATATCGAATTAATTTGATGGCCTGCTCCCAGTTGGCTTGTTAGCTCAATTGGTAGAGCGCTGCACTAGTATCGCAGAGGTCAGTGGTTCGAGTCCCGTACAGGCCTGAAATTTTTTTTTCAGGTCTGATTTTCACTATTGCTCAAATAGTGCTTTACTGCGAAGGATCGTTCTCATATACGTCTTATAACCGCAGTTCACACATATGTCTCATATGTTTGTTGTTGTTTGATTTATCATCTACGGGTTTATATCGAATTAATTTGATGGCCTGCTCCCAGTTGGCTTGTTAGCTCAATTGGTAGAGCGCTGCACTAGTATCGCAGAGGTCAGTGGTTCGAGTCCCGTACAGGCCTGAAATTTTTTTCAGGTCTGATTTTCACTATTGCTCAAATAGTGCTTTACTGCGAAGGATCGTTCTCATATACGTCTTATAACCGCAGTTCACACATATGTTTCATATGTTTGTTGTTGTTTGATTTATCATCTACGGGTTTATATCGAATTAATTTGATGGCCTGCTCCCAGTTGGCTTGTTAGCTCAATTGGTAGAGCACTGCACTAGTATCGCAGAGGTCAGTGGTTCGAGTCCCGTACAGGCCTGAAATTTTTTTCAGGTCTGATTTTCACTATTGCTCAAATAGTGCTTTACTGCGAAGGATCGTTCTCATATACATACATACATACATACATACATACATGCATGCATGCATACACACATACACACATACACACACACACACACACACACACACACACACAAACTTTATTTTTTCTCAAATTTAAGAGTAGCTTCTAAAAACTAAGTTTTCCGAGAGAAAAATACCAAATAACAAAAGAAATTGACATAATATACAATGACATTATAAAATACAATCCTGTGCAGTATTTATAATTAATGGCTAAAATGAAATAATTAGATTTACTGAATATTAAAAAATACAATATGAATTCAATTACAATATGTTCTAAAATTACATCAATTTAAGGCTAGCTAATGCTTTTTTAAAGTCATTAAGGTTCAAGGTTTGAACATTGTTTGGTAGTGAATTCCATAGTTTAACGGCATGATAAGAAAAAGAGCGAAGGCCATAAGAAGTAGTCTTAGCAACAGGGAGTTTCAGAATGTAGTTACAGTGTAAATTATAAATGGTATTACGAAAAGTAAACATATTCCTCATGTAGACAGGATACTTAGTTAGAAATAAACTTTTGTAAAGTAAAATTAACATATTGGGTATATGTCTGTTATATAAAGAAACACAGGTGACTTTGTCCAATTAAGTATTATACG
The DNA here is from genome assembly GCF_964205215.1 of Stylophora pistillata. Classification (NCBI taxonomy): domain Eukaryota; kingdom Metazoa; phylum Cnidaria; class Anthozoa; order Scleractinia; family Pocilloporidae; genus Stylophora; species Stylophora pistillata. Next base: position 17,796,498 of record NC_142528.1, on the reverse strand, counting down.
TAGATTCAACATCATTTAGAATGAACCTAAGACTTCTTTTATTAAGAGCACATAGTTTCTCAGTGTTTTGTACACTGCAGAAATGCCACACTGATGAACAATACTGAAAGTGTGCTAAGATGCATAGCTACCCACCCTGAATACAGTTTTGGCTGAAAAGTGCTAGGGTTGTGAAGAAGATAGTGTTGCATGGTTTTCAGGGTGATCAGGTTTGAATTTCTACTGTAATTTCTATGCCTTGTCATGAGTAAAGGTTGTGAAAATAAAGAAACTGATCACCTGAGAGAAAGTGCCCTGATCTTAAGAAAATTCTTGACGAGGCTGTTATAAGAGGATTTATACAGAGACCAGAGAGGAGATCTGTATATTGGCTAAACAGTATACAGGGTTTATTTGTGTATTATTAATGGCAGGGACATTTTGTGATGAGCAGTCAAGCATCTGAACCAACTGTAATTATTATAAATCTGGAGATGGCAGGTTCTCTTCCTATGGATGGCAAATTTTGCCACTGAGTATTACACATTGTTGATTTTTTACAAATTACATAGGAGGGGACTGAGGATGGCAATAACAGTCAGTTTAATGAAACAACCAAGGAATTTCTCTCCAGACCAGTAAGTTAACAGCTATTTTTCCACGTTTTTTTAAGTTGACATGTTTACCCAAGTTTAGAATAAATTTCCAGTGTCACTTCATTCAGGGTAATATGAAAAAAGTATGTGGTCCTGATTGGCTGAAAACAAGAGCATTTTTTGTGTAACATGCATACAAATTATAAATAGCATGCATGCTTTCAAAATTTTGTGTCATGACTTTCTTTGATACTTTTTCATATAAATGATTGATAAGTAATAACATGATTTGAGTGCAATTTGGTGTAAAATAAGTACTTGTAAATTTTTTGAAGACTGCAGATTGCACTTGCCTTATGGGCTCATGTCTTTGAAAAAATTAACTGGTGCTTATTAACACCAAATTGCACTCAAAATCATGTTATTACCCATGTTCATGAGATGAATTCAGATATTTCACCTTGTACATTGGGTAAAAGCATATCATTCACCAGGTGATCCCAAACAATGTAGAAGTTGACATTGATTGTTGAAAGCTGAAATTAAACTTGTATTCATTCACAAGTAGTCAAATAATTAACCACTAATAATTTAACAAGTCTCTTACTGGATCACAACCATGCAAGGGCAAGACTGTCTGATAAAGGGGCATGTATGAATGTCTCTTTGTGATATATTTAATGTTTTTGTTTGTGTAAAATTTCTGTTTCTTCAGGCTGTTGTGGAGCAGATCAATATTGAAGGGTACTGGAGAACAAAGAGAGAAATTTTAATTCCTGGCATCAAGCGATTGTTGGAAGCCTCAACTTTCAGTGAAGTAATGCTTCTTTTGAGATAGCAATCAGACACAACTTCGATCTTTAAGGAGCCCTTCACTTTGAGATGTAACATGTCAAGTTTCATGAAATAGATCTATGTAAATTTGATGTTATAGGTACTAGACTTCGTAAAAAAAAAAGAAGTAAGGATGAGTAAGGCAGCTCAGAGGGTATTAAAAACCAAAAAATATACTGTACATGTCACATGTCTTGATAAGCAAAATTGTACAGGCATTTTCAGTGGTTCTTTATTATGATTGCTTAGAGGACAGATGCGTAGTTGAAGTCACCATTAAAATATTTTGGTTTTTTATCATATGTAGAAAACAATAAGATTTCATGTTGCCATGTATCTCTACTCTAATAGATCACAGGAGAGGTAAAATATGTTAATAACATATACATCATTTGTGCCTTGTGTGCCACTTTTTGTACTTACCACATTTGGACGTCATCTGAGATTTATAACTGAATAGACACAAGGCAACATAGAATCAAATTATTTAATTTAAAATTCCTAGAATTGCTACAAACTGCGAGAAATCGGTTAAAGCCTTTTTATTGTTTTTTTTTTGGTTAAGATTTAATTAACATGAACCTGAACCTAGTTGATTTATTGGGCAGCTAATGGAATTGGCACTTGAGGCAAAAGAAGATCTGATGAGTCTTGGAGTGTTTCATGATGTTGATATGTTCATTGATACAAGCACAGGTAACATTTGAGTTAGGAGTGTTTAAAGTTTAAGTGTCTCAACTGGACAAATAATCCTGGCTGCACACTTGAGTACACAAAAGCAGCAGCAATAACAGGACTGAACAAGTGCAATAAACCTTGTCAATATAAGACAGCCGTAAGGGAGATTCCTGGGATGCTATTAAAGCTAAGAACTGCATGCTAGTGCAGCAGGTAACCATGACAACTCCATGAATAGCTTTTGCCTCAACATCATCATAAAGCATACATCACACATTACAGATCACACATTGCACATCGCACAGCTATTCAGTGTAAAACTACACAGCACTCTTACCAGTACTTTCCAGAGCGTGGATTGTAATGAAAGCAGCAGCTTTGCAAGCATGCTCAATTTAAAGCAACATGAACAAAAACTATAACCTGACATGAACAAGGAAGCTGTAAGGCAACTAAAAGCACCCCCCCCTTTTTTACAACTTTGACTTCTATTTCAAACAATATCAAATATATAAACTCAAACTAAGTTGCAGATAGCTTTAAGGGGCAGTTGAAGTGGGGAATGTAGTCCTTGCTGGCACAGGTATAAAATGAACCAGGAAGCATTTATTCTTTTTCAAGGTGCCCCCCTGCCCTGTTTTTATCCTCTCCCTACCCCCTTTTTTCTCAATTATGCATAACAGAGGTTTAATACCTGAGAGAAAAATAACTTTAGATTGTGGGTCAACTTGTAGATCATTCATCAAACCCAAATGGGTATGATGTGACATTTGAAGTAAAAGAAAAAAGACTCATGACCAGTAGTACAGGAACTCAAATTGGTAACAATGAAGGCAATATGGTAAGTTAATAATCAATTTGACATTTGATTAAACAATTAACAAAATGTTCAAGTTAATGAAAAGAAGCTTGTATTCAAAAAAACCTTAGCTACTACATTATGCAAACTACATAATTTAATAAGATAGAAAAGATGTGAAAGAGACGATAGTTAAAAAATTAGGAGGCGGTGTGGCCGAGTGGTCAGGGTGCTAGACTTGTATTTCGGTGTCCCCGGTTCAATTCCTCCACCCTGCCACTCACTGGATTTGTTCTCGTTTGCCCCTAGTTCAACTCCTTGGCTGTGCTCTGTAAATAGTCCACTAGTCTGCCTCCTGCCAGTGCTGATTTTCAAGCACTTAGTTAGTCTACATTGTATAAAGGCTGATAGTTTCTAAAGAAACTGTTTGGGGCTGCGTTGGTGGGGGTAACGAAATAATTTGGATGTATCAACAAAGTTAAAATGGTAAATTGGCCACCGTAACGATTACAAAAGCTGACGTTTTGAGCGTTAGCCCTTCGTCCCAAAGGGACGAATCCCTTGAGCGTTAGCCCTTCGTCTCAAAGGGACGAAGGGCTAACACTCAAAACGTCAGCTTTTGTAATCGTCATGGTGGCCAACTTACCATTTCAACTTTGTTGATATATCTAAGTTATATAGTCTACGTTGTGGGTGGAAAGCCCCTAAGGGGGAGCTTCAATTTACATATTTATATATTTATTTAAAGAGGCTGTTAAAGATTGGAGGTAATTTACAAAGATCACAAATGATGAACACAGACTTGCTTCATGTGCCTGCTTTTCAAATTGCTCATCTACTGTAGGCTTTGCACAAATAAAAACCCTTTGCCCTCGACACCTAACATCAATATCCATATTTTCATGGTACTGACCCAAAGGATTTGTTCAGCAATCAAGAGCTTCTAAAGTTGATGATCTCTTCCATAATAATTCTTACAACTTTTGTGGTTGATTCAGCAGTCATTCTTGAGTGGTAAAGGGTTAACTCACTCTAGACTTTTTATTTTATGATGATTATTGTTATATACCTATTGTTATTCACTTGCTACCTAGTGAGTCCTCTGTAACTCAGTGATAGGATCAACTTCATTTTTAAGAAACATCACTCAATAGCCTTCACTTTGTTTAACAGATGTTTGGTTGTTCACTTAACAATGTGTTTGGACGTGCCGAGCAAGTTAAGGCAGATCTCTCATTTGGTACAAGAACTAGAATGTCATATCAGGTAACTTTCTGCTGCATTTGGATTGTTACAAAATCTGTTTGGATCTGACCCATGCAGATATAACCCTTACCAACATTGCTCCTATCAGCCCCAATATCCTACAGTTGTACCTTCTCACATGTTGAGCAAACATTACCCAAAGATGGTTACAGCTGTAGTTTCTTTCTATGGTCCAGGTGTGATTCAAATGTGAGAAGCTTGTAAACACTAGGAGCATCTAACCCTCTACATCCTAACATCAGTATGCATATTCTCCATACTGTTCTCTATACATTTTCTCAGTTGCTTACAAGGAGAATTTGTTTAGAAATTGACAGCTGCTTTATTTGGTGATCATTCCTATTATCCTTTGGACTTTCATGTTTGATTCAGGGGTTATGGTGAAGGAGAAATCAAATGCTAGTCACTCTTTGGAGTTAAAGGGTTCAAATTAGAAATGGCAGTGGGAAATTTGCATTCTAAAAAACCTACTGTGTTTGTAACACAACAAACTTACAAGAGTCGTTTCTGTTTTTGTTGTTTTGACCATCTTCTGCCACTTTTTGCGTTTCCATTGCCAAAATTGTCCAAGTATTACGAATGTAGTTCTAATTCTATTTTTTTTTTCATGCACGGGATCAATACAAGCAATCCCCAGTGGGCAAGGTGGGCCCTTCTTTCCCACTTGAGTAGCCAATCTGAACACAGGATTTGCCCCATCTTGCCCATGAGCACTGCGAGTGATGTAATAAAACAATTTATTATCCAACCACAGTCCATAGAGTACAAATAAGGCCATAGCCAAGTACAAATATCACACGGTATTTGTACTCCAGAGTACCGGCTAAACAGGTTTTCTCACATGGCGCAAGTGAAGAATTGAATTGAAGTTACAAAAAAAAAATGGTGGACAATTTGAATCATATTTCTGACGAAGAAGAGTTGGAATGGCTGGCAAATATAGATCCAAGTTTACTTGATGAATCGAGCGAAGAAAAACAGCTAGACAACCAGGAAATATCCTCATTTATTGAAGAAAATAGAAACAGCAACACGACAATGCGCCAATTCTGTTCCGCTTCGCATACTTCTGTCACGCACTCCCCGTAAATAAATATCCACGAAATTCGCCCGCACTGAAATAAGAATTTGGCGTGTTGGATAATAAATAACTTATTAGAAGTTTTGCTGTGTAGTATCGCTGAGTATTTTTACTCGTTATTTGTATTTTTATTCGTTATTTTTACTCGTTATTTGCCCTATGGGCGAGTCAAAATACGGCACAACTCATGAAAATACTCAGTGATACTACACAACAAAACGTCTAATAAGATATACATATTGTGATTTTTGAATGTGTAAGGGGAAGGGGGGCAAGGGAATAAGATTTGAATTATCAGATTGTGCAAGACAATGTTTTGGCAGTACTTTTTTTTTATCCACCATATGGATATTGTTTTACACTGGAATATACTTCTCACTGAAACTAAATCTTCATTTTTTAATATCATTTCAGCTTGCTTTCATTAAACCCACACCAGGAACATTGGAGAAAAAGTGAGTGTGCTCTAAAGTAAACTCAATTGTGTTATTCAATATTGTACATTAAAGAAAGCCTTTGGTAATACGATTTTGGATAGTTTTACAATTGCAGCTCAAAAATCCACCACAGATGTACCATTTTGTTCTCACTGGGAGGCAACACAGGGACTATCTGTGGATTATATGGTAAATTTAATTTTTATGATAACCTGAATTATACATGCATTTGATTGGTTCTTATCGATGAAGTACACTCTGGTGACATCACTATAATTATATTTTTTATCATATAGAACATCTGTTCATTCGATACATCAGTAACGCACTCATCTGTGCCTTGTGCGCCACTTTTTTGTTCTTACCACATTTTGATGTTATCTGTGATCTATGACTGAACAGATGTATGGAAACACAGAATCTACTTGTTGAACAGAGTATGAGGTTTGGGTAGCATGCATTTATCATGGAACTGTTAGGCAAATGAAAGTCTCAAGGTTTTTTTTTTTTTTTTTCAGTTTCCCTCTATTGTTGGGCAGCACTGTGTTTCCTGGGAGGGAACATGGCGAGAAGTGAGAGGACTGGCAAAAAATGCTTCTTTTGCAATTCGTGAACAGGCTGGACATTCACTAAAAAGTGCCCTTAGGGTAAGAAATAAAATTTAAATGTTTCATTGTCTACAACTGGTAGATGTGTATTTTAGACAAGTCTTCATTGCACATTCTTACTGCTCATAAGACTCTATGGGCCAGTTGTTTAAACAAAGTTTAGCCATCTTTTAACAAACCTGCATTCTAAAATTTCTGAAATTTAGCTGAATTTTTCATCTGAATATTCATTTTTGTGAACAGTATCAAGAGGGTCAAAAGCTAGCAGTAGAAGGACATTTAATTAATGAAAACAACGTTCTTATAGGGAATATGTAAGGCCCACTGCTTGTGTAAAACTGTGGTTTGGGTTAGAATCATAAATAACAGCCCTATGTTTCTTTGATAATTTTTCAGCACACTGTAGTTATGGACAAAAGAGACAATCTTGCACTTCCAACCAGTGGATACTTCATAAAGCTTGCACAGGTACATTTTTGCAAAAAGTTACTGAATAGATAGTATAGTATAGTTAACAATTATTCCACGAGCGCGCGTTGGATATGAGATGATAGATAGCCAACGAGGCGCGTAGTGTCGAGTTGGCTATAATCATCTCATATCCAACAAGCGGGAGTGGAATAATTGTTTTATTAAAAAAACACCCCTAAGATATTAGACAAATCTACTCGACTTTTATTTTGTAAGAAGAAACCGGATGTTACGATGTACAGATATTAGGTTATGGTATATTGGCTGATATACCATAATGGCTAAGCCAATAAAAAGTTGGGAATTACATTATCCAATGATCCAGTTTTTAATAATATAATATATACAATGATTTTATGGGAACAACCAAACCTTCCAAATAACTAGAAAGAATGTGAAGACTAACTGGTGGCTTAAAGAGAGTTGGCTTTTGAGCAAAATTCCAATTTATGTGAGTTCAACTGATGACAAGCCTACATTCTGTATGAATAGTATCAGAGGCAGTAACATAATTATGTTCTTTCTGTTTTCTGTGTATAAGGAATTTGCTGGTTTAGGTGGAGATGTGATGTTCCTTAAACACAACTTTGAATACCAACAGAGTGCAGAACCTCTGAAAGATGTGGTGAGTATATCTTTTGTCATATTTTGCGACTGAATCACAGAGGGAGAGTGAATAAAATACAAAATAATGTCGTGACAAAATCAGTCTTAAAAATGCACTTACCTTCAACGATCCGAGTTTACGCGTCAAGGAAAACATTGGTAGAACTTACAATAAAGAAATAAATTACAAAAATAAATAAATGGAGCTCGCAGACGTGGTGTTACTTGAAATTTTACTGAGAGGAAGCTTTTGATTCAGGTGTTTATTGAGGAATCTTGTCCTAAAATCTTCAAGTTGAGTAATAGTTGTAAGGGAATAAGTTGTGTGCAAAAGTTTTGTGGTGAAATAATTACAAGATCTTTTACATTTTACTGTTAATTTTATATCTCTTTATTTTCCTGTTACTTTGACATCTTGATCAGCAGGGATTTGCTAAAGCAAAGGCATAGAAAAAACCAGGAAAGATTTATTACTCGACGTTTCGGGGTCATCATGACTCCATTATCAAGAGACTAGTTTAAAAACATGCAAATAAGGAAAGGTACAAGAATAGCATAAATTAGACTGAACGGCTTAAACAAACACCTTGGCGCGGATGGAATCCGTTTGCACGTTCAGTGTTGGCTTACGCATGCGAATATACAACATTTCATTAACAAGGCAATCAAATTTGCCGTTACATTTCGTGATGACGTTGAATTGCTCGATCAAGCGTTCAGGCATTTCACTATTGTGCTGGAGGTGGTAGTGTTTGTAGATAGAAGATGATTTCCTTTTGTGCCCTTCTACGCGTTCGTGTAAGTGACCACGAGTATAGCCCACATACCCTGCATCACACAGGTTACATTTAAATTCATAAACGACACATTGTTGGTTAACAATAGGGGGCTTAATTTCGTGTTGCTTAAGCTGTTGATCGAGCTTAGGGCTAACGAACACTGGTTGGACAGTCACGCTTAACTTCGAGCTTAGACTGTTCAGTTGTTGTTTAACATGATTAGCTGACGACTGGTCCTTGAAGGGTAACATTAATCTCACAGTCTCCGATGGTACGTCTGGTGATGGACAGGGTTCTGCAGATGAAATCCTTCTCTCAACGACCCGCTTGATTGTAGTTTCAACCAGTGGCTTTGGGTATTTCAAGTTATGAAAAACCCCTCTAAGGCGGTCACATTCCTCGGAGAAGAAAGACCAGTTAGAAGATAATCGATAAGCGCGATCCACCATGGTGTTAACTAGGCTGCGCTTGTACTTAATGTCAATATGACTCTGGAAATGCAGAAGGAGACCCGTGTTGGTTCTTTTGATGTAGACCTTGCTCTCAATCTTTGGTGCACGGTTAAGCAGTTCAGTTCCTAGAAAGGGAAGGGATCCTTCCCGTTCGACTTCCATGATAAACTGGAGGGAGGGATGGGTAGAGTTAAGGGTGTCTAGAAACTGGCCAGCGGTCACCCTATCAGGCATTACGGTCAGGGTGTCATCGACGTACCTCCGGTAATAGCGCGGAAGTTGACCGTGTCGTTCGAGGTTTTCCTCAATCGAGCACATGAAGACGTTAGCCAGCAACGGTACAGGACGGTACACGACGGTACACGACGTTAGCCAGCAATTAGTCAATAAACGATACCAGCAAATTCCGATTCGTCGACTCAGAGAGACCGAGAACCAGAGGACGACCTCCTAAGTATTACCACCCTCTCCTTCAGAAAGAAAGGGAGTTGGAAACTCTCGTTCGAAAGATTCTACCGAAACCCATTGCTGACGCTCTCCGCCCGAAAGGGTCCAGACTCGCACACTTGTATGGCTTGCCGAAGACACATAAAGAACAGTTGGCCGTGCGGCCAATACTCTCTGCTACTAACACCTACAATTACTCGCTAGGGAAATGGCTTGACGACAAATTGAAACCCCTGTCGTGCAACCAATATACAGTGACAGACACATTCCGCTTTGCTGATGAAGTACGAGGCTTCGAGATCAGGAACGGCGAAATTTTAGTTTCCTATGACGTCATCTCATTGTTTACAAATGTACCATTGGAGGAAACAATACAGATCTTAGCTGAAAAAGCCTTTGCCCAGGATTGGTTCAACGAGACGCACAGCTTGAACATCTCTAAAGCGGACCTAATCGACCTCCTCCGAGCAGCTACGAAAAACCAGCTTTTCCAGTTTGACGGTGCTTTATATGAGCAGACAGATGGAGTCGCTATGGGTTCTCCCTTGGACCGTTGCTGGCTAACGTCTTCATGTGCTCGATTGAGGAAAACCTCGAACGACACGGTCAACTTCCGCGCTATTACCGGAGGTACGTCGATGACACCCTGACCGTAATGCCTGATAGGGTGACCGCTGGCCAGTTTCTAGACACCCTTAACTCTACCCATCCCTCCCTCCAGTTTATCATGGAAGTCGAACGGGAAGGATCCCTTCCCTTTCTAGGAACTGAACTGCTTAACCGTGCACCAAAGATTGAGAGCAAGGTCTACATCAAAAGAACCAACACGGGTCTCCTTCTGCATTTCCAGAGTCATATTGACATTAAGTACAAGCGCAGCCTAGTTAACACCATGGTGGATCGCGCTTATCGATTATCTTCTAACTGGTCTTTCTTCTCCGAGGAATGTGACCGCCTTAGAGGGGTTTTTCATAACTTGAAATACCCAAAGCCACTGGTTGAAACTACAATCAAGTGGGTCGTTGAGAGAAGGATTTCATCTGCAGAACCCTGTCCATCACCAGACGTACCATCGGAGACTGTGAGATTAATGTTACCCTTCAAGGACCAGTCGTCAGCTAATCATGTTAAACAACAACTGAACAGTCTAAGCTCGAAGTTAAGCGTGACTGTCCAACCAGTGTTCGTTAGCCCTAAGCTCGATCAACAGCTTAAGCAACACGAAATTAAGCCCCTATTGTTAACCAACAATGTGTCGTTTATGAATTTAAATGTAACCTGTGTGATGCAGGGTATGTGGGCTATACTCGTGGTCACTTACACGAACGCGTAGAAGGGCACAAAAGGAAATCATCTTCTATCTACAAACACTACCACCTCCAGCACAATAGTGAAATGCCTGAACGCTTGATCGAGCAATTCAACGTCATCACGAAATGTAACGGCAAATTTGATTGCCTTGTTAATGAAATGTTGTATATTCGCATGCGTAAGCCAACACTGAACGTGCAAACGGATTCCATCCGCGCCAAGGTGTTTGTTTAAGCCGTTCAGTCTAATTTATGCTATTCTTGTACCTTTCCTTATTTGCATGTTTTTAAACTAGTCTCTTGATAATGGAGTCATGATGACCCCGAAACGTCGAGTAATAAATCTTTCCTGGTTTTTTCTATGACTTTGACATCTGTATTGTTATTTTTATTTCAAAATTATTTCTTATTACCTGTGGGTTCTTAAAATATTTCTTAGAAGCAAAGATATAAAATTCCCTAAAAGACATTAAGTTATTCACCCAAGAACCCATGCTCTATTAAAGCACATCCCTGCTATTTGTCATACGCAATTCGTTGAGTTTACTTTAACAATCGTGTATTTTGGCAGATTTTATCATGGTCTTTTCAAGGAGGAAGTCTACATCCATTGTTTAACACACCATCAAAAATAAGTGATAGGTAGGGTTGCTTTGTAGTGCAATTACTGGCAAGACAATTTTTAATCCTCATAGTTAAAGCTTCACTATACTCTGACAACAGTTAAGTACTTGGTCAATAGTATAGGCGTACGGGCAATTTTTTTCTGGGGGGGGGGGGGCGGTGAACTATTTGCCCAAAAAATTCTCGCAAGTTTCCCAAATTTTTTACGAAACAGTGGTCATATGATACACAACATAGGCGTACGTATAAAACACGTTGAAGGAAATAGCTGCCTCTGCCATTTCGACGGCCAAATATATCAATGATACGATCCATGTCTTTCTCGACCACAGAGTTGGCATATTCCCTTCCAGTGTCAATAAGTGCGATGTTACTAACACGTTGTTGCTCCATGGTGCTGCGGAGGTAAATTTTCAACTTGCGTAACCCACTGAATGATCGTTCTGCAGAACATGATGTAGCAGGTATTACTGCAAGGATATGTACCACACTAGAAAACTCTGGGAACATATCAAATAGATCATTCTCGTGCATTGTCTGCAACATTTCTGAAACTTATGATGCACTATCTCATTTCTGAAACTGTCATGTAGCCTAATCCACACGACGAAAACTCGCGTACATTTTCTGCTCGGCTTCCAGAATCTCCCCGTCGATTTTGTAAAATTTAGCAACTCGGGAGAAGCTTTCTTTATCTGGTGTTTCACTCTGACAGATATTTCCCCAAATCACAGAGTATTTTCTGGTCATTTCCGCTAAACCTGAGTGCAAGCTCGGACAGCACCTTGTTGATGGACGCAAAGTAAGTGTTTATGCGATGGTGCGATTCCGGTGTCTGCGTTTTTCTTTGCGCGTGTTCACCAACAAGGGCTTGAAGGCGGCGGGACGGCGTTTGTCGGGGTGCCCTGGTTTCTCGTAATTCAAACTGAGAATTGCATGGTCAGCCAATTCTTCATTTTCAGACCCATTGCTGATGCTAACTGCCATACGCTTTTGAAACTTTCTTCACTCCGACACTGGCGTAGTGTCTGAATGGTCAAGTCGGGATTTCTACGATCGTAGATGACGTTGACCGTCATTCCCTGAAGATATCGGCACAGACTATCTCAGGATTACTTTCAGTACACACAGTCCAAAGACAAACTCCAAGTCGCAAATGGCGTTTAATAAGGCTCTGCTCTCAGAGTAGGTTTTTGGATCTTTGTCTGAAGACAGGCTGAGCAGGGCTTTTACAATCCGTTCCATTTGCCCGTGTACGGCCTTTGCGGCTTCCCACCGGCATGACCATCGCGTGGTACTTAATTACTTTAGCGCCAGTTTTAGATCCTTCAAGGCATGTCGTGTGGGACTCGCTTCTAAAAAGTTGTACAGAGCCTGGATAGTTCCCAGAGCGTTTCACAATGGTTCAATCTGTGTCATAGTATCCTGAAGGGCGAGGTTGAGCACATGTCAGTAACAGTGGACGTAGATACCGAGCGGAGAGCACTCTTCCATTCTTGTTGAGAGTCCCTTGTGTACACCGTTCATATTAGCCGCCCCATCGAATGCTTTACCAACAATGTACTTGAAATCAAGATTGAGTTCAGTGATAGCAGATTTCACCAGTTCATACAGTACTTCGCCTTCGGTTGATTTTGTGGAGTAGAAACCAATGAATGCTTCTTTCTTCGTTCCATTCAGCGCGAAACTAAGGCAAAGTGAAACTTGTTCTGTTCTGCTAATGCCTCATGTTTCGTCCAAGATGATACCATACCATCCGCTGGTTCGCACATCGTTTGTGACACGCTCGCGAATGAAGTCGGCAATAATTTGTAGCAGTTCCTTTTGTATCACGGGAGATGTCCACTATGCATGCTTCTGAAGCTGGCATTCAAGTTTATCCTTCAGCCAAGTTATGTCCTCGCACCGCAAGTGAATTAGTTTCAGAAAACGACCTCTTTTTACAGCACTGCTGTTACTCAAACTATCATGTTGTTCATCGTGGCCCCGTTGGGCGATGTTCTGTTGGGCCGTGAACATGAGACATTCAGTGATAACTTTCAAGTAGTCGCGATTTTCCTTCACATATTGTTTATGTGATTCCTGGAGTTTGCTCAGTGTTGAAGTATTTTTATTTTTATTTGCTCTGCTATCAATCCATTTCGCCATGGCCATTTGATGGTTCTCACCCTTGTGGTGTTTAGTGAGACACTCTATCTTCTTCCAATTGTCAAACGTGAAATCGTGGGCATTTAAGTATTTCTGGCATGGGTAGCAGCACGCTGTATTTGTTTCACAGTTGTAGCTCAGCCATGGATAACGTTTGTACCAGGCTGGATTGAAATCTCTAGAAAAAGATTCACTGCTGAATTTTTTTGGGTCGTAGCACTTCAAGATAGGTTGCTGAGGGCCCTCGTCTATATCACCGGACTTTGGCAAGTACCACTATATACATTGGTATCCAAGGAAGAATTGCGCGCACCATCTACGATATCTGACTTATCTGGGGCACCATTATCCATGATAACTGACTTACATATGATGTACGATCCTCGCAGTAGATTCTGTGACTTTTCCAGAACACTGTTTTCTATGACAGCTGAAATGGACATATCCCGATCAGCACTATGCTCGATTTCAGAGTTAGCACCATTGTGTACGATTTCTGTCGTATCCAGAGCACTAGCACCATTGTCAGCACTATTATATATGTTTTCCATAGCCATTATCTCTGACTTATCCGGATTACCTGTATCCATGATTTCTAACTCGTCTGTTACACCGACATCCATAAATTCTGACGTAGCCGGAGCACGCCGAACACCATTATTCACTTGAATCATCTCGATTTCTGACTCATCTGGAGCAGTATCTAATGAATCCACTATATCTGTACTCTCGTCATTCTGAAGATCTGAGCCAACGTCTTCGGCGTCGATTTTACTGTATTTAAGCATATTTATTGTTTCATCGCTGCCAGGGAAACCTAGTTGCGATTGATTTGGCGCACGAGGAACAGTAAATTTAATTCTCTTGCCTATATGCTTGGTTCTTGCATGAGCGTCTTGGTACTCAGCAACGATGTCTTTTTTACATTCGGAACAGGTAACGCGATGGCGCTAGGCCTGCTTACGTTTTTGTGGGGCTGGATTCGACATGTCTAATATGGCGTAAGGCGAGTTTTACACAAAACAAACTTGTGTAAGGTGCGTATTTTGTTTCCACTGTCGCGTAAATTTTTGAAAAACTACGGGCGTGAATTTCGCTCGCTTTACGCCATAAAGGACGTGGTAAAGCCAGTTAAATTCACACGAGACAGTGGTTGCCGAGCACGTGACTCAGATCTTCTGAGAGTCTCCAGTGGATAATCTACAATATGATTCTAGAAAGTTGTGCCGAAATTGACTCTAATTAATTCACAACTGGAAAGTCCCCACACTAACTAGTGCAGTGCAGCACAGTGCCCAACAACAAAATTACAAACATGTAGATATATCAACATATGATCCCCTTCAAAAATAACCAGAAAGTGATCACGTGCTAGGCAACCACTGTCTCGTGTGAATTTAACTGACTTTACAACATAGGCTCGATTACCAGCCGCTGTTCGGGAAAATGAGCCCGCACTCGTCAACCCGAAGGGGAAGATCAAAGACCGGACCCGAGAGTCGGTGGAAATCGAGCCTATTTACAACGCCGACTTCAGGTTGAAACAGAAAATATCTCTTCGAAAAAAAATGCACAGACACATGCAAGCTTCTTTAAAACTAGCTTTGCCCAAATTTCTCGTGCTGCCCAAAAAATGAGTTGTCCAAAATTTGGGGAGGCTGCAGCCCCCCCCGCCCCTCCCCGCCCCCCCGGCCCGTACGCCTATGGTCAATAGAAATAGAATATCTAATGTCTCTGTCAAGTTCTTCATATGGTTCGTGAAGAAGCAGACAATATCAATTATTCATGCTACACAAAAAATGAAGGCAGGATGACCAACTATTCTCGCTTGCTTTCCTTCACTGCTGCGCCTATTGTATTTTGTTTATTTATTTGTGTGTTTGTTTTGTTGCTGTAGTTGTTCACTCATAAGAATGATGGGCGCAACTGATTATAGTGTAGGCTAATTTTTGCTAATTAAGTAAGTCTTGCAATAGTGAAGCTACATATGAGTTGATTATCAAATTGACGAATCACTGAAAAGTCGAAGGGTGTGCTTCAAATATGATGTATTTTCTTTTCCTCTTAACCCAGGTTTTTCCTTGGAGGTCCACTGTCCGTGCGAGGATTTAACTCAAAAGGGATTGGTCCGAGAAGTGAAAGTAAGTATCACCTGAGGAGGACAAATTGAGTGTTTAACCTGGAGTGATGAAGCATGAATTCTTAAAGTTTTACGAGTCCTTCACTAAATGGAGCAAGGGAGGCAGGGGGGACAGGGAGGGAGGGGGGAGGGAGGGAGGGGGCAGGGGGGACAGGGAGGAAGGGGGGCAGGGAGGGTGGAAGGGAGGGAGGGGGTATTCTTGTCAGCCCTTTAACTTCCAAGATCTAATTGCTAATTTTCCCATCTTGTTGCTACACATTTCCTTTTACATTATTTAAAAGACTTTGGTGGTAGTTGCAGGTAAGTTAAAATATTCTCACTGTTTGTTAACATACCACTAAGCCACTAGGAGTATTACTACTTCCAATGGGTGGGATGCTTATCCATCGTTGACCATCAGCTCAACCCCCCTGCTTCGCATGTTGGTTCAAAAATACAACGCAGTGGCCGTGCAGAGCTCAAAACCCGATTTCCCAATCAAGAATCCTTGTGCTGAAAACTACACCACTGCATCTGTCATTCATGAAGAAAACGAACTTTATCGGGCCTAATTGTGAAGTTCTAAGCCCTTTTGTATCTCTTGAGGAATTCCATGCACGGTGTGTTTGTCTTGTAGATGATTCTTTGGGAGCGGATGCCTACTGGGCAGCAGGACTTCATGTATATACCCCCTTGCCTTTCAGACCAGGACGGGGTGGTCTGGGAGACAGGATCAAAACGCATTTATTTGTTAACACTGGAAATCTGATTGCATTTGACACAAGTAAGACAAAGAGGTTTAACTTGTAATTTTATAATACTTTGAAGCTCGCGATATTTGTAAAGAATTTTTCAAAGCGGCTAAAACATCAGATTATAGGATGACTTTGAACATGATAGCGAGGACTATCGAGGCTAAAGTTTGTGTTCTCTGTTGAAGTTGAAGACTTAGGCAGATAGCACAAATCAAGGCCTTCGTAATTCTCACTGCTCGGCAACTATCGAATTCGTCAAATTCTCTATTGCCAGAAGGTATGACGTGATTTCTACAGGTACCATTAATTTACATATTTGAAACCTTAGATTTGCACGTAACCGATCGACCGACAAACTTCTCGCGATTGGGAACTCTTATCAGAGCTCATTGGTTTCCCGATCGACCAACAAACCTCTTACGATCGGGAGCTCTTATCAGAGTGCATTGACTCCCAGATCGACTCACAAACTTCTTGCGATTGGGAGCCCTTATCAAAGTAGGGTATATCCGCTGAGACAGTGCTAGACCGAATTAGGAATTGGTATCAGTGTGTGTTAAGTGTATGCCACTGTCAAGCACAACAGCAGTTTTCTGAATGATGTAACTTTTTTTCTTTTTTTTTTTTTTTGGAGGGGGGTGCGATATCCGAATAATTTATTTTTACCGGAGGGCATTAAATGTTACTTTTTCAAATTAAGACACTTAAATAAAAACCTGTCTTTGTCAGATCTTCCATGGAGGAACAGATTTAATTCGTTAAGAGAGAAGATCCGGTGGTCCTGTGGAGCTGGGCTGGTTTTCATGCTTGGTATTGCCCGAGTAGAGTTAAATTACTGTGTTCCTATCGCAGCACAAAATACAGACAGGTGAGGTAAAGCTACATTAACCAAAGGTTTTAATATATTTGGCTCTAATCAAATTGCCAGATGGTGTGTCTATGGAATGTGTGGAATACAGCACCTTAGACAGGTCTTAATTCATTTGAGGCATGGTGACGTTATTTTGTAACTTGGTAAAAATGATTCAAGAATGTCAGAAAAATGGTAGTTTTTTTAAAGCATAGATTGTGAAATATCACGACAAAACTAATTGTACTGAAACAAAACTCTCAGAGAGAACTTTGAATAGGTATTACTGAAAGTGGTGACTCAATGAAAGAACTCAGGTAGAGTTTAAATCATCTTCTTTCGGTTCGTAAAAAGTAGTCTGATATCTCTCTTTTCTTTTGCCTTTTTTTTCAGTGTAAACCATGGAATTCAAGTGGGTGTTGGAATTAACTTCCTTTAACACTATTGTCGGTCACAACAGAAATTATTTAATGATAGAAATCAAGGATTTGTTTAAAAGATCGACCTTTGCTGAAATGTATCTACCAAGGGTCAAAACCGGTGTCTCGAGTTTTGCTTTTCCATCTGTAAGCGAGGGAAATAAAAAGGGACTTTGCTTAAGACATTAGTAAAGAACCAGCTGGAAAAGATGGTTTCAGGGTTAAAAAAAAGATGACCGATGGTATATTTTTTTCGCTTGCGCCCTCTCTGCGTAACGAAGCAGAACGCCACGTGTTCGTCCACCCTTTGAACTGAGGAAAAGCCCGTCAATCATTGTTACAGTGGATTGTTTTCGCCGTTAAAATAGTCGACGAATATTTTACGCATTATGCTGGTTTTCCACCGAATACATCAGTCATTCGAATGGAACAGTCAATCAATCAGAGGATAATTTCAAGTTAATTTGGCGTGGTGCAACAAACCATCAAGAATTTAGTAACAGTAAAGATCAAATCTTTTTCTATTGTTTTGCAATATTGTTTTGCGTGAGAATACGTCTGAAATTAGGGGTTTCCTCGATACTTCTTGTAAGGATTATACATAGCTTTACTTTAAATATTTAGAATCAACTAGTCCATTGCTACTGTGAGCTTTCTTGATAATCATAGGTTTCTGTCGCATGAAGCGGCTAGAAGTTTGTGTGGGCTCAAATGTGAATCGTTGCTCTGTCCTATCCAACTTCACGTGAAAAGGCCAAAAGCATTATGTAAGTCTCATTAGCAATCGGTGTAGATCAAACTGAGCGATGGGGGAAAAACTGAGAAAAAACAATACAATTCCATACGAAAACCATAACTACTACACGAAAGACCTTTACCAGATAACAAGATCGTTTACTGTGTCCTCAAGAGGAACATCCGTTGGATGAAAATTGGAGACAAAGAACAACAGAAAAAAACGCAATAGGCTGTAAGCTTCTGTTGGGCAAAATTAATGATGTCTATGGTTCAAAGATCCCTTTTGATAGCGTGATTTACGTGTGATCAACGAGCTCGGTAATCGTGACGTGATTATTTCTTATCACGCGACTGAGCACGTTCATTTGCTATAAACATAGAAATATGTAGTCATGATCTCGTTATAAATGACTTAAACAGTCTTTAAAACATACATATAAGTATGAAAATTCTGTGAAAACATCGAGCAGAGTGTAATGGCCTAATGGGCTCCGTCCCTGTGAGAGCTATGCAAGGAAAACTCCTAAATAATGTTTGAAGAATCCTTTGGCTTCAATTTCGGTTTCAAAGATCAATTTTTCACGCAAATCTGACTTGACATGAATTACAACAGATTGAAGTTCAAAGAAAGTTCCCCAAATTCCCGGAGGCTTGTCAGGAATAAAACGATCGATTCTAGAGAACAGATTTGAAATTCTAGAGGAGTTCATAGTTCGATTTGTCTATAGCTGTAAGTCAAACTACCACGCAAACTTTGAACACGCCCTCCAAACAAACAAACAAACACAAAGTAGTTTAGCTGTGCTTGCACGCATCAAACTCGTGAAGCTAATATGGACGTTGTGTAAGTATTTATTTCTCTTATTATCCCACAGCAAAACCTTAGAAACAGCGTTAAATCAATGTTTGAAACATTAAATGACGACTATTGGGAATAGATGCATACCAAGTCAGTTGCTCGTAGTTCAAAGAATGGTTGTGAACTCGAAAGTAGCGGTGTCTGGTTTGCATATAAACAATATTCATGGTACTTTTGCGGGGTATTTCACTTATCGAACCTCAGATGCCTGTGACAACTGTACAAAGTAACCAAGCTTCTCAAAAAATTACAGAGCACCATTAAAGGTGTTGCAAGCGTTTGACAAATTTCGTGTTTGGATTAAAAGCCCTGGCCCCTACGTTGAAGAATTGCCACTTAAAGCTAAGCGCTAAAAGCAATTTGCTTCGTTTTTTCTAGAAATTTCGAATAACTTATTCCCATAGAATAATTTAAAAGACATTGAAAGGGTTGAAATTCGTTCCTAGTGATGTGATGGAATTTTCGGAAGTTGACCTTCATGTACATGTGTTGGAAGTAAGATGTTAAATCTGTAAGTCCATTCAAAACACGAGGGTCTCACATGCCCAGTTTCCATCGGTGAACCGTTCAGCTGCTGTAACATCATGTGAGCGTAAACATAAACTGTAACAATCTTATTTTTTTGGAATTTTTCATTCGATCTTGGAACGCGAAGGCAACATCGCCTTCTGTTTGATTGTGTTTAAAAGATATATGGACTTTTTCGTGGTTGCTCTGTGAATACATGGAATGTGCGACCCATCGTCTTGTTTTCGTCTGATTTTTCGCTTCTTTACTTCGTTCTTTGAAAGCACAGAAAGTATCCCGTTCATTTCTTTCTTCTCAAAATTGCAAAAACAAAGAGCACTGATGCGGAGTCGAAGAGATCAGACCGATGGTGACATGGAAACTATTCGATCGGGTATACAATCCTTGGAGCCAGCGGGGATACCTGAGAGCAAGTTCGAGGTTGGTTGTGAGCGAACTATGGAGAGGACGTTAAGTGGGGCTTCAGACATCTTAGTGCGCCCTTGGGATGGAGTTCCGAATCAGGAGCCACACTATTTTACCTTTGAAGTTTCGTGGGAAGTTGCTAACAAAGGTTAGTCTGACTTATGCTTGCTAACAATTTACTTTTGCCAGACGGAAGAGATGCTAATAGTACTTCCCACCCCACGGGCTGTTCGATTTGGTCCAAGAACTTTTGCACCCCTTGGGAAGCATTGTCATCTGTCATGTACTTAACCATCTGCGATGTTTGGTAATGATTGTTTTAATTTCCAAGTCGTCAAAAAACTGGTTTATTTCAGAGGCTGCACATAGACAGACTTGCTATGACACATTTCTTCTTTGACCTCGATTAGTTTTTTAGTATTACTTTAATTAGGGTAGCAAAGCCGTCCTATTCTCAGCTGTCATTTACAGTCTTTTCCACCGACTGCTACCAAAAGAACGTTACCACAGCTAATTCAGTCAGCTGGTGTTCTTGTTTGTCAACATCAAGAAGATGATTATTGTAAAGTGCTTGACTATTTAAATTCAAATGATCGAATAACAAGCGAATATCCGTGTTGTCAGGCAACTGGTTCTAGTATATTAAACGCTAAAAAAATTATGTTGTAAACATATCTCGTGAACAAAGTCTGACTCTTTCTTTACAATTTATTAATAGGAACTTTAATCGATGATAACTATTTTTTGTTGTCTTAGTGGTTAGTACAGTTTGCATTGTCTTTACTGAATTATACATAACAATAAACTGGTCACAATGTACATGCAAACATATATAGACGTGTATCAGGCAAGCTGGCTGCTTGGTTAACTAACTGATAATATACAGTGTTCCCCCTCTCGATGACAGGTAAAAGAAGTTTTCAAACTAATGGAGCAATCCTTTTACCTGAGTGTTGAATTTTCAAGATTTTTTTGCAACTTTAGGCAGTAATAAAAAGTCTGATAGTTTCGAAAGAAACTGTTTGGGGCTGCATCGGGGGAGTAATGAAATAATTTGGATATATCGACAAAGTTGAAATGGTAAATTGGCCACTGTAACGATTACAAAAGCTGACGTTTCGAGCATTAGCCCTTCGTCGGAGCTAATGTAATAAAAAGTGCTACAGACAGTAGATTTTACCAGTTACCACTTGAAAAGGAGAGTAATGGGTATAAGGGATGGGTATTAGTCAGAATCCCCTTAGCTATACCAATCCTTGTAAATACATAAGAGGTTCTTTTCATTATAATAACACTAGGCTTATTTGGCACCTGTGTCCAGGAAAATTTAGCTTGGATCTTAAAGATAGTGGTTAGGGGCTCCTGATTAAAAGGAATTATCAAGTTTTTGATGAAAGTTTCAAAGGAGACCAATTTGGTTGCCTCTTGATCCCGATTCCTTTTAAACATAGTCTCAAAACAGACAGCTGATAAGATTTACAATAATTTGTGACAATTTTAATAAAATTAATTGTTTGCTTCCTTTTTGTTAAAATTGGATGGAGCACAAAGCAAGTGTTCATTGCTTTTTATTTTATTTAGTTTCTTTCCTTCAACCTGAGCAATGCATTTGAGGCCAAAGTATTGGAGTTTTATTCCTGTTCCTATTTCATATGGGAAATTCACCCTTCAGGAATTTTGTTGAAATTTTTATGCAACAGGAATCTGAAGGACTACATGCTACCATGATAGCACAAAAAAGTAGATTTAATTTAATAAATTGCTTTTTTGGTATGTTTTTAGTTGGTGGGATCTATACTGTGATCAGATCTAAA
Source organism: Stylophora pistillata (assembly GCF_964205215.1). Taxonomy (NCBI): domain Eukaryota; kingdom Metazoa; phylum Cnidaria; class Anthozoa; order Scleractinia; family Pocilloporidae; genus Stylophora; species Stylophora pistillata. Next base: position 17,774,896 of record NC_142528.1, on the reverse strand, counting down.
GCACCGGCTGCAGTTGATGTACTAGGAAACAAGTATTGCTTGATAGGAATTTACAATGATCTGCAATGCAAGACTGAAGTTGAAATGATGGAACCTGAAGATCCTGCAATGAAAGGAGCTGTCCAAGCCATGAGAGACAGTGGTGTAGAGGTATGAGAAATTCATTTGCTATTCAAAGAAAATTATTGAAACGAATAGTAGTTGTCAGTTGTCAATGTAGTTGTCAGTTATGTTAGATATTAACAAATCTGGTTTTTACTTTGCAAAATTGTTGCATGGTACTTTAAAGAAAGAGGTTTACTGTGATTTGGCTAAAAAAAAATGATGTCAAATGTTTGTGATGTGCCTGCATGGAACACCCAAGTAACAATTAATGGTGGGTCATTCATCCACGTGCAATGAGATTGCCTCTACCTTTGTGTACCACATGGCACTAGACTCGTACTCTGCAGGTCATTGTGTAGTGTTTTTGGGCAAGACATTTTACTTTCATTCACCTTGTTCCACCTACTAGTATAAAGGCTTGGAAGACTGGAAAGCTTGATGTAATGCTGGGGGGGGAGGTGGGGTGGGGTGAGTAGTAGAAGATTGACTGAAATTGAGAGAAATCTGAACAGGTTCATCAAATGTTTACCATTTTCAGAAATTTGTTGAGAGTTTATTGTATTGTAATAGCAGCGGAAACCATCAGGTGTATTGTTACTCCCCCTAGATGGGAACCCAGTCCATCACAGGCTACTAATTCCCACCCCCCCCCTCCTCCAGCATTGCATCAGGCTGAACACAGGCAATTTGCCAGTAGCCTGTATACTAGTAGGTGGAACAGTAAAATGTCTTGCTCAGGAACACTACACAATGACCTGCCCAGGTCCTCAACCTAGTCTTTGCAACCCAAAGTTCATTGTGTTAAGCATTATGGTATCATATCTTCCCAAATAACTTTATTTAATGGTTATGAAATTGGAATGTTCATATCTGGTCAATTTTTCTTGCAGACTCACTTTGGGAGATGGTTGATTGATGGATATCCCAAGGTAATTAGAGAAACATTTATTTGTCCTTTAAAGTAAACTTATATACTTGATCATGGTAATACACACAATCTTTGGAACAGTTATTAGTGATCAATACAGACTTCAAGTTCGAATTCAAAATGTTACTTTATGAATGTGAGAACTTGAATGCTTGGCTCTCTCTTTCAGAAAAGGGATGAGATTTCTCTTAGTTATCAATACAGTTACAAGTTGTGAAAATCATAAAATTTGCTAGTTACAGTGTTTACATTTTCTATGTCTTAGGTGGTTCTTTTTAACATTGGCTCAATTTACCACAAGCTGGGTCAAATGAAGAATGACTTTTGGAAGAAAACTCACATTGGTATCCCTGAGCCTGACACAGAGTGTAATGATGCTGTCGTGTTGGGATTCTTGGTTGCACAGTTTATTGGAGAGGTGCAGAAATCTTTGAGTATTAATGCTTCTAGCTTTGTAACTCTTAAGAATGATTCTTCTTTAGATATAATGAGGAAAAGGAAACAAACAGAAAACAAAGGAAACATGGTTTAGGAGAGAGGGGTCAGATGAGGGAGTAGGGGATAAAATTAGTCTGCCGTTAAACATAATTGAGTGTATGAATTATAAACATATTTTGATTGGTTTTGTACTTATGACCTATCAAGAGAAGAGGTTTAGACAATGTCATTATTAATAAATGTTTGTTTTGTTATTGTGTAAAATCAAGAGATTATTTGATGCCATAAGTCTGTACAGTAACAGATCTCAGGTGTCAAAATGTGGTAAGATAATCAGTCATTTGTGCCTTGTGTGCCACTTATTTTTCTTGCCACATTTTGATGTCATCTCTGGTCTAATAATAAAATGTACAGATGCACAGTGTCAATCATCCTTATTGTTGTTTCATTGTGAATGGTCAATAAATTGATGCAGTGATGATTTTGTTTTCAGTTTCGCGCCAGATGTGAACCAGACCTACCTATAGCTGCACATTTCCATGAATGGCAGGCAGGGGTGGGACTTGTTCTCCTGCGAATGACAAATGTGGCTGTAGCAACAATTTTCACAACACATGCAACACTGTTGGGCCGATATCTTTGTGCAGCCAATGTGGACTTTTATAATAATTTGGATAGGGTAAGTCAACCAAGCTTTCTCTCTGTGATTTTTTTACTTAGTGCTGAATGCTTCAATTAAATGTTTAGTGATCTGTGTGTATATGGTATCAAAAATTGTGAAATAATACAAGACAATCAATATGCCTGATTCTAAAGTGCAGATTGTGTTTTTACATTGTGGTGAAGTACAAAATGCATTGACAGAAATGAGAAAAATGTATTGCTTAGCTTGATGAAGTGATTTGCAATGTGCTTCGCAACATCACAGGTGTATGATTATGGTCTTCAGTGGATAATGGACCCAGGTTGTTAATGTACTTATTACAGCTGTAGAAAACCAACAAATAACAGTAAAGCATCAGAATTCACCATAAAGGTGATCATAACCAGATGACATCATCACCTGAAAAAGACTTCTTCTGATCAGTATCCAGTTAAAAGCTCACAATTATTTTACACAATTAAACATAACTCATTTCTTGGGAGGATTTCTCATTTTACTTGTTAATTTTGTCTCATTTCTAGCCTTAGAATTTCCAATTTATTGCCAAAGGTTGCTCTGTGTTGCAAACCAGAAGAAATCTTGATGTGATATGCTTAAAACTCTCCTAACTTTGTTTTTCCTTTCCTTTTTATGTTTCCTGATCGTGCTTATCAGTTTGATGTTGACAAGGTCAGTGGATACCAGTAGTACTTGTATTTAGGTCTCATTACTTTCAGTTTGCTAACTGTTTGGTATTGATTTCAAGTTTAAGAACTCTACAACAGTACCATGTGTGACGTTATGAGTTATCTCTTCATCCTGATTTCAGGAAGCTGGAGATCGTAAGATTTATCATCGTTACTGCCTTGAGCGAGCCGCTGCAAACAATGCCCATGTATTCACTACTGTATCACACATCACAGCAGATGAAGCAGAGCATTTACTGAAAAGAAGAGCTGGTAAGTCATCTGACCATATTTTTATGGATGTCACTATTACTGGTATAGAAATTTGACTTTAATTTCAAGCCCTCCATCAAAGGCACTCACTCCTAGTAATAAAATGGCACATAGCACCTCTAGAGGTTTTCTGAAAATTACAAAGAAATATTAATTATAGTGAGGACCAAGAAATGAAATGAATTGTTTTCTGTGGCTTTAAAAGATCCTTTTATTTGGGAGGCATTGACTAATTTAGTTATGTTAGCACTGATATTTGCGCACTTGATAGCTTTTTCTTCTTTCTAATACAATCAAATTAGCCTTTGTATTGATATAATTTTTCCTATTCTTTCACAGAAATTGTCCTACCAAATGGTTTAAATGTTGTCAAATACACGTAAGTATTTTCTTTTTGTTCCACATTCTGCGCATCTATTTAATTTGTGAAATCTTCATTCTCTCACTCTTTTGTATAACTGCAAATGTTAAAGGAGTTATTTATTAATTAAAAGTAACGAAACTCGATATGAATATCAGATCTTTTTAAATGTACCCGATCAAATCTGACTATGTAGAAATTGAACACATTGCCACCAGAAACTGGCATTCAACCCCTTGACTCCTGCTACTACTGTAGTATCTAATATGAAAATTGAGAAAAACCTTAAATGCCATTTTATAAATCACAGGAAGATGAAAATGACATGTCAAGTTGTTGTCAAAGGGGGTGACCATTTATTAATGTATAACAACTAAAAGATTTCATCCTCAGACTCAATAGTTACAACAACAGTTCCCTCCCCCCCCCCCCCCAGTAGACTTTGGGTGGGAAGGAAAGGGCTAAAGTTGATAAGCCGTAGTTTGACAGATTTTGTCACTGAAATGTTATTTGGAATACACAGTATGGACAATTGTACAACAGTACATATAAATAATTACTAGTTATGTGAAAGATACTGCATTAAAATCCATCTTTTTGATATGAACTTGTTTCTAGATTTTTTTTTTCACTAGAAAACGGAAACCAGATTATTTTATCCCTGATGTGTAGAAACAATTTATTATTTGTTTGAACTTGTACAGAGCTCTACATGAGTTCCAGAATCTTCATGCCATTTCCAAAGAGAAGATTTGTAACTTTGTGCGAGGTCATTTTCATGGGTATGTAACATGGAACATTTCCGAATAAATTGTTGATACTTCATTTAAACCTTTGTGTACATTACTTTCATTATAGTGTGGTTTTTAGCAACACCTTTATAGTTAACTTTTAACAAATAACTTTTATCTGCAGACATCTAGATTTTGATATGGACAAGACACTGTTCTTCTTCAGTGCTGGAAGGTAGGCCACAGCACCTTCGACAACTTATTAACTCTTAGCAGTGATCAACACCCTCTTGTAATTATTAGAATATAATACTAAAAAAACAATTTCAAGTGATGGGAATGAATAAAGGCACTGGCTGGAGGGTGTTATTCTTAAATTCTCCTAACTGATTGACAAAGAAAAGAACGGTTGAAAATGAGAATTGCTTGGTGAAGTTGAAAAGATATTTCGGGAGTTCCAGTATGAATAGCACAGTTCTACTGATGTCTGGTGTGTAAGTCAAGAGAAAGTTCGTGATTTATATATATGTAATCAAAAAAATATTCTGTAGGTATGAGTACTTCAACAAGGGAGCTGACCTGTATATTGAAGCATTAGCAAGGCTTAACCACCTGTTGAAGGTATTTTGTTGCTTTGATGATGTTGCATGATATTGCTAATTGTAACAACAACTACTTTGATGAAAGTTTTGGAAGAGAGTCCTTCAGTGTAAGAGGAAGACAAATCCCTTTGTTAGAGGCTTGCCTTTTACTGGAACTTCTTAGAAAGACTGCCCAAATGAGAAATGAGAATCGAGTATTTTCAGCTTGTTCGTAGAGTTGTAAATCCCTGAATTACAAAAGTACATAAAAAAAATTGGCTTACACTGATTTTACTAGTATTTTAGAGACAGTTACTCGACTGAATTGCAAAAACAGAGATTCTTCGATTGCCCTCGTGAATGTGTAGTGTTTCTTGTTTTCTTCAGTCCAGTGGCAGTGATGTTACCGTAGTCGCATTTCTGATATTTCCAGCACGGACCAGCAACTTCAATGTTGATTCACTGAAAGGACAAGCTGTCACCAAACAGCTCAGGTAAAAATACTGTTCCTTTTGGCTTGGTGATCTATTGTAAGCCTTTTAGTGTTAAGCTATAAATTTGTCTGGTTAAACATCTTGTTGATCAGTTAGAGACTGATGTGATCGATAATGCGGCATATAAAACGCACACACTGGCCAAAGAAATATTGCGCCGGGCGCGGCCGAGTACCGTATGTATACTTTCAGGTTTATTGTCCCGCTAGTTAGTGCGTGTGTTTGCCGTAAAACCGTGACTTTGGGAGTTCATAACTCTTCATACGTTAGGCCAGTAAGATCAGGGGTTTCAATTAAAAGGATAATTTGGTTTTATTAACTGAGTTGATTTTGTTAATTGGCCACCATAAAGAGCTTCTAAGTTGACGTTTCGATCATTAGCCCTTCATCAGAGGGACTGGGGTGAATTTAATAAAAGCCGGTTTAGCGCCGCTTTTAAGACCTCTACTTCCAGCAGACTCTCGTGTGTGATCGCCTGACGGCTGCCTATCACACCATCGGCGGCGACATATAAAAAAAGTTACTGCAACGCTCATTGGTTGACCAAAATACTTGCGCCATCATTTCAACCAATCAAATAAAGACTAAGACCAATGGCAACTTGGTAACAAGCGATTTCCAGCGCATGGGGTTGTTTCCGCGCATTTTCTTATTTTCTTTAAATTCTCGTTGGTTCCTTATTCTTCCACCCCGATTGTTTGTTATGACCTCTTGGTTCAAGAACGTTACTAAATTTCTCAAAGCGCGCAAATTTTGAATGATAATGATTCAATTGATAATGGCCGCGAATAATACTAAATTGTAAAGGGAATAATGGCAGTTATGATGATAACGATATTTATGATAGTAATAACGATTTACATTACATTTAATTTCAATATATCAACAAAGTTGAAATGGTAATTTGGCCACCGTTACGATCATAAAAGCTGACGTTTCGAGCGTTAGCCCTTCGTCGGAGCGAATAGAGGAATTGTGGGTTGTGTGTGCTTTTAAAGGCAGAAAATGGAGCTACGTGATTGGTGGGAACATGGCAACGAGAAAAAACACGAACAAATTAGTAGAATGAAAAGCGTTCGTTGATACCTGTGGGATTTAGACTGCCGGTTTGAAAGATGAGCTTTTGTTAAAGAGTTTTACGGCTTTCCATGCTACCTAAGTGCAAGGAAAGACCGCAGATTGCCATATGTTGCTTAGAATGATTAGGTAAATTGAAATGTCTCGCGACTGGTTTCGATGTGTCCTTGTCATTGCTCTCCACGTCGCGAAGGTGTTCTCGGAATCGTTCACCTAGTCTTTTGCCTGTTTGCCGATGTATATCTTTTTGCAATAAGTGCAAGTTTATTTATTTATTTATTTATTTAATTATTTATAACAACTTTATTGTAATAATCAATACAAAAGGCTGCCATCAGAGAGGAACTGAATCCTCATGTAAGATGGCCCCCAAAAATATCTACAAAGCTATGAAGAAAATATAAATCAGATAAAAAGTTATGCAATAGATTCCATTGGCGGAGGTGCACGTGAACTGATCGGTGATCTTAATACATCGTTTGGGTCCTGATATTTTCTCAGTGTTGTGAATGAATGGACACGTTTTACATCGTGCGCGTGCGCATTTAAAAGTTCGTGGTTGGTCATTAGTCTCAAAAGAACTTCTGACCAAAAAATTGCCTATGTTTTTGTCGCGTTCGAATGAAATAAGCGGAGGCTGCGAAAAGATAGTGCTTGTCTCTGGATCGTTTTGAAGTAATTTAAAGTTTTTAAGAATGATGGATTTAACTGAGTGGTTGTGAGGGTGAAACGTGAGAGTGAATGGAATGCGGTCGGAATCTTCCTTTTGTGACGTTTGTGGTGCTGAATGTCGATCAATGAGTTGGGCGCGGTGGTAGCCCGCTTGAACGACAGAATCAGGGGAACCACGTTTATCGACAAACTGGCACATTGAGTCTGATTTGTAGTGGAAATGAGTCATCACTACATAAACGACGAAGTCTTAGAAACTGAGAAAAAGGAATGGAATTCTTAACGTGAGATAGATGCGAAGACGAATACAACAAGTAATTATGCGAGTCTATTGGTTTGTAATATACACTAGTGCATAAACCGTTGCCTTCAATTGAAACTTTGATGTCTAAAATGGATAAAGAATTGTCAGAAATTTCCCAGGTATATTTCAGAGCCGGGTGAAAAGAATTGACTGCGGTTATGAATTGAGTCAGCTCCTCTCTGGTAGAGGAGGTGGCGCCGATACAGTCGTCGATGTAGCGACCGTAGAGTTCAGGTTTGGAGCCGTTGTATTGGCTGAAAAATTCGTGTTCCGGCTCTGAAATATACCTGGGAAATTTCTGATAATTCTTTATCCTTTTTAGACATCAAAGTTTCAATTGAAGGCAAAGGTTTATGCACTAGTGTGTATTACAAACCACGAGACTCGCATAATTACTTGTTGTATTCGTCTTCGCATCAATCTTACGTTAAGAATTCCGTTCCTTTTTCTCAGTTTCTAAGACTTCGTCGTTTATGTAGTGATGACTCTCATTTCCACCACAAATCAGAGTCAATGTGCCAGTTTTTCGATAAACGTGGTTCCCCTGATTCTGTCGTTCAAGCCGGTTACCACCGCGCCCAACTTATTGATCGACATTCAGCACTACAAACGTCTCAAAGGGAAGATTCCGACCGCATTCCATTCACTCTCACGTTTCACCCTCACAATCACTCAGTTAAATCCATCATTCTTAAAAACTTTAAATTACTTCAAAACGATCCAGAGACAAGCACTATCTTTTCGCAGCCTCCGCTCATTTCATTCAAACGCGACAAAAACATAGGCAATTTTTTGGTCAGAAGTTCTTTTGAGACTAATGACCAACCAGGCACTTTTAAATGCGCTCGTGCACGACGTAAAACGTGTCCTTTCATTCACAACACTGAGAAAATATCGGGACTCAAACGATGCATTTAGATCACCGATCACTTCACGTGCACCTCCGCCAATGTAAGCTATTGCATAACTTGCACTTATTGCAAAAAGATATACATCGGCAAACAGGCAAAAGACTAGGTGACCGATTCCGAGAACACCTTCGCGACGTGGAGAGGAATGACAAGGACACATCGAAACCAGTCGCTAGACATTTCAATTTACCTAATCATTCTAAGCAACATATGGCAATCAGCGGTCTTTCCTTACACTTAGGTAGCACGGAAAGCTGTAAAACTCTTCAACAAAAGCTCGTCTTTCAAACCGGCAGTCTAAATCCCACAGGTATCAACGAACGCTTTTCATTCCACTAATTTATTCGTGTTTTTCTCGTTGCCATGTTCCCACCAATCACGTAGCTCCATTTTCTGCCTTTAAAAGCACACACAACCCACAATTCCTCTATTCACTCTGACTCCGACAAAGGGCTAACGCTCGAAACGTCAGCTTTTATGATCGTAACGGTGGTCAATTGACCATTTCAACTTTGTTGATATATTGAAATTATTTCGTTACCCCCACCGACGCAGCCTCAAACAGTTTCTTTAGAAACTATCAGCCTTTATACATTACATTTACATTTTTACATTTATATAGCGCAGACTTCTATGTGGATATATTCAGTCGCGCTTAACAGTATCGTAAGGTTGAGATCGGACGTCAACATTTTTATCAGGCGGTTCTGGCAGCCGCTTCAGTTCATGTAGCGATCTCACCTTCCCACCCATCCCACCCCGGGAAGGACATCCACTACACAGTAATCTCGTGCATGGGAAATTTTACGTCTCGTGCCCCTAACCCTTCAGGAGACGGGACCTACGGCTTTACGTCTTATCCGAGAAGACGAAGCAATGTGAGTGAAGCGTCTTGCTTAAGGACACAACGTCATGCCCCAGCCAGGACTTTAACCCGGGCCAACCGACCCAGAGTTCAGCGCACTGACAGCGTACTCACGTAGGGTTAATAGTATTGATAATAATTATAATAATAACAATAACAATAACGATAACAATAACGATAACAACTAATACTCTGGTACTCTGTTTTCATTCACATCTATGATTTGTTCCTTCTTCTTAGTGATACAGTCTCTGAAATCCAGGATAAAATCGGAAAACGAATATACGAGTCTTGTCTTGGGTAAGTCCCTGTAGCATTATGTTGGTGGCGATCGCAGCTTTTTTTAACGCTTCTTTCATGGATTGTTGGAGAAGTTGAAAATTGCGTCGTTTGTTCAGTATTCATGTCTAATTCCATTGCAAGATTGCGAGGTGAACATGTCGCAAAAACCTCTTAAAAAAGTTTTTTTCCTCTGGCTTGATAGACATGTTTTCGAGAATCACAGGAACGAACAATTGTATTAACTGCACCACTATGCGCCTCGATTTGGAACAATTTTTAATTCTCGCGTGATTAAAGAATTCGTAAAATTTTAGTTGTTGACTGTTTAGTTATTACTATTTTTAACTTGAACATAGGGGAAAGCTTCCGGATGGCAATAAGCTTTTAGAGGCAGATGAGATCATCAAGCTGAAGAGATGTATCCTTGGCGCTAAGGTAACACGTTGACTGATTTTTCATGACCGAACAAATTGCTAAAACAAAAAAGGGAGATTTGAAACAATGATAAACAATTCCCTTTATGTGCAGAAATCAATGTATTTTCAAGAGAGAAGATGGCGCGCTTATTGACTCAGTAGTTTCTTGAACCAAGTGATGACAACAACTAATCAGGGTTGACGAAGAAAGGAACCAATGAGAATTCAAAGAAAATGCGCGGAAACAAATCCAAGCGCGGGAAACCGCGAGTTACCAAGTCGCCATTGGTCGTAGTCTTCATTTGATTGGTTAAGATTATGGTGCAAGTATTTTGGTCAACCAATGAGCGTTGGGAATCAAAACCAATCACATTCGGCAGGTACTCAGTTGAATATTTCTTTGCCGTGAATGATCAACAAGACTATTCGCAAGGAAAGAAATGAGTCTCGCCGGTGGACTGCAATTTAAGCAATTGCAGAAAAGAAGCTTGAAGAAAAAGTTTAAGCTTGAACAGGATTTGAACCTGTGCCTATCAGATACTAATTAAGTGTTACTCTCCACCGAATTACGAAGCCGCGCGTAACGAGCGAGTAAAATTTTAAAGGGTTCATTTAGCCATAAAGGAACCTCGTCACAATGTATTTCATTAAAAGTTGTGGTGAGACAATTCACATCTTTGGTATAAAGCCTGGCAGCAGCCTTTTTTTTTTCAAACTTGTCAAGTTATCTATAACCGTTGAATGTTGTTAATCTTGTTCCCCCGTAACCAACTTTGTTTCGTTTACTTCACTCACGTTTCTCAACTTTTGTGGCTCAGCTACGAACTGGAGAGATCGAGACATGGATAATCATTGTAACATCAGTGTTATAAAATACATGACATTTTTATTGATATTTTGCAGCGTCCAAACCTTCCTGCCATTGTGACTCACAATATGTTAGAAGACTCTGTGGACCCCATTCTGTGTCACCTTCGCAGGACGCATCTTTTCAACAAGCCTGAGGACAGAGTCAAGGTTATTCTTAATACAATTCTCTGCTTCCAGTCAACTGGCAATCACTCGTTAAGTCTCGCAGTCTTTTTCTAAGGAAGCACTATGCTTGACGTGAGATATCGTAATCTGGTGTGGATGCGAATATGAATGTCTTCCATTGTGCTTGCCACGAAGTTTTACGTCCTTCCATATATGGGTATGAGATGTTGTGGATATTTTCCAACGCACATCCAGCCTTGCTTTTTTTAGGACAAATCTCTTCCTCTCCCTCACCGCCGCAGCCTTGAACTCAGTTCATTGAGAAATAACCTTTGTTTTTGTTGCTGTTTTTGTTGTAGGTTATTTTTCATCCTGAATTCTTATCCACGATTAGTCCTCTTCTTCCCATTGACTACAGCGAGTTTGTGCGAGGCTGTCATTTGGGAGTGTTTCCTTCTTATTATGAGCCTTGGGGCTACACTCCAGGTATAACAACCTATTTTGATATTGTGTGATAGACGCCATATTTATGACAACTATCAAACGATATTTACACATTTATATTTGAATAAAGGTTAGGCTCAGGGTTTTAATTCCCACTCTTCGTTTTCTTGAGGTGTAATTCTCTGAATCCAACACTTTTTTTTAGGATGAAGAGTAAGGTGGCGTGAAAACAGTCTTAGGCTTGATTTACCTGTCAAAATTATGGTTATTATTCAGTTCGAAGAAAACGCGTTGATAATTTTGAAGCCAGTGAAGAGATCAGTAGTGTTAGGGGGTGATTTTGTAGGTTTAGAACTTCGGAAGACTCGTGCAGCTATAAGACTTTCAAACGTTTTCCATTCGTGCCTACAAATCACGAAATACATTTTGAGTCAATCAACGAATCTCTCGGACATAAATTGTTAGTCTCATCGGTAGATACATTATTTTGTTTTTGCTTTTCCTTGTGTTTTGCCGATTATTTTAAAAGTTGCTAAGTGAATGTCACATCTGGTTGATGATGGCACATTTTATGACTTTCTTTTTTCACAGCGGAGTGTACTGTGATGGGAATCCCCTCCGTGTCCACCAATCTATCAGGATTTGGTCGGTTCATGGCAGAGCACGTGACTGATCCTACATCCTATGGCATTTATCTTGTGGACAGGAGATTCAAGTCAGCTGAAGAATCAATTGTCGAACTCACGCAGGTTCGACAACATGCAACACCGTCTGATTCGCGTTACTCTCGGCCTAAATACAGAACATACTGTCATATTGAAGATCATATTGTGTAGCTCGCTTGCCACTTGCAAAATGTACCCAGCAAAGCCAGGCCTTAAGTCATAGTTGACGTTTTTCACAAAAAATCACTGCGCAATTTCAACGGAAACTTCAAGGCGCCTGCTATAATTAAATGAAAACCTTGCTTTGACAGCGCAGCTTCCTCTTTTCCAGCAATCCAGTCATATTTCCATCTTGAGAAAAAATGTTGTACAATCAGGCTAATGTTCCAGCGCTCTGGCCATAGAGGCGGTCTCTCCTCGTTACTCTAGTGGTGGGTTAAAACTACGTGTAGTCCATAACCTGCAGTGCAAAATGCAGGAGTCTTAAAAGGGGACCGCAAGTTATTGTTTTACGGCTACTTATAACTGATTGTCGTAAAATAAACACCAAGAAGGCCAAAACTGAGGCGCAAGAAAACGGGAATTTTATCGCTGGGAGAGTCACAAAGTGAAGTTATGCAACTGAAACCAGTACGACCTTGACATTCCATTAAACATTCCCCTGGCGAATTTACAGGCGAATTGTGAAGAAAATCTGACAAGATGCAGGGGGTAGCCGGCGATTGACTAGCAGTCGGAGTAAATTCTGGTTGGTGTGCGATTCAAATCCAGACGAAACCTTTTCACTGAAAATATGGTATTTGCTTTCTGTTACAGTACATGATGAGTTTTTGCAAACTGACAAGAAGACAGCGAATCATTCAGAGGAACAGGACAGAACGTCTTAGTGAACTCTTGGATTGGAGGAGTTTGCACCGGGTGAGATCTCTGTCACTTTACGGATAAAATTTTTGGTTAGATGAAAGTAGTTATCCCTTCTTAACTCTTTTTCGTCGCTTTGTTGTAAATACTGCACGTGAAAACCTAGCCTACGAACAGGCCCTTGTTAACAGCGGGGTAAGTCTACTACGGTGGTAGATAATTTGGTTTTATCAACTGAGTTGATAATGTAAACTGGCCACCATGAAGAGTTTCCAAAGCTGACGCTTGGAGTGCTAGCCCATATCCTCATAAACAGTGCTGTTGCACAAGCGCATCTTCACCAGCGAGTATGTTAAAGGCCATCTGGCGAGGCTCACTGGGAAATGAAGACTGTTCTAAAACTTCTGTTTTTTTTCGTTGTTTCAGTATTACACCCGTGCACGGTTACTTGCCTTGCATCATCTTCAACCGGACAAATACGAGAAGCCGAGCATGACCGAGGAAGCGGTGAGCTCTCAGTGATGTTGGTTGATGGGTAATTTATGTCTTCCTCTTTCTAAGTTTATTTTCTTATCGACCGAGTGAAAGGCCTGGAAAGGAAAATATTTGATTGGAGGTCGTGAGGTGCGGACCGAGAATGAGAGCCAACTATTTTCCCTTCCGACTCTCCTACTTAGTCAATAAACAGTTTATCATATGACCACTATTAAAATGACATTAGATTTTGTTAGACATTTAAGAATAAATATTAGCGAGAAAAACACACAACGTTTCGATGACTCCATGTCGTCATTCTCAAGTGAGAAGGGAATAAAAATGAATAGCTAATTTATACCGTACGGAGGTGGCAAACGTAAAAAGTTAAAAAAATTTTTAAAAATTTAAATAAATAATTGCGCGTGTTGAGTTCATAAATGTAAACTATTAAATAAATAGTTTCGCGCGTATGGAATCCGATTGTTTGTATCGATGAGACCTATCCTATATGCCACCGGCACTTACAACTATGCCCTCGACAAGTGGCTTGATGACAAACTGAAGCCCCTGTCAAGCAATCGCTACACAATATCAGATACCTTCTCCTTCGCCGATGAGATTCAAAACCTAGTCATCGACGAGAATGGCATTCTGGTATCCTATGACGTCACGTCACTATTTACTAATGTGCCGCTTCAAGAAACGATCGAAATCATTGCTGAGAAGGCGTTCGCTGACAACTGGTTTAATACTACACACGACCTCAGCATTACAAAGCCTGAACTGGTTCAACTTCTAGAAGTTGCAACTATGAATCAACTATTCCAATTTGATGGCAATCTTTACGAGCAGATCGACGGTGTGGCCATGGGTTCTCCATTGGGCCCACTTATGGCAAACGCATTTCTCTGTTCTATCGCAGAGAAACTAGATCAAGACAACAAGCTCCCTGAATTTTACAGAAGGTACGTGGATGACACGTTTGGTATTGTCACAAGTGTACCAGCAGCAGAAGATTTATTATCAACCCTAAATAACTGCCATCCGTCCATACACTTCACCATGGAGCTAGCATCTGGAAACAAGTTATCTTTTGTCGGTATGGAAGTGCTCAAGAAAGGCTGTAAACTAGAAACTAGTGTTTATCGGAAACCAACAAACACAGGCCTATTGCTTCATCACCAGAGCCACGTCGATAAAAGGTACAAGAAATCACTACTTAAGACCATGTTGAATCGTGCATTCCGCCTGTCGTCCACATGGGCGTCCTTCAAATCTGAATGTGATCATCTAAATATGATGTTTACAAACCTCAAGTATCCCGACCACCTCATCAATTCCACCATCTCTCACTTTGTCACCTCAGTTAGGTCGGAAAACCCTGGAGTGCAAGCTCAATTATCCATCAACGAAAATGCTGTTCACCGAGTGGTTTTGCCTTTTAAAGATCAAAAGTCAGCTGACGCAGTGAAAATGCAATTATCAGATCTAAGCAACAAAATCGAGCAAACCCTTCATCCCGTGTTCAAGAGTCGCAAAATCTGTGAAGATCTCAGAGTACGTGAGCCTAAACCTCCTATAGTTAGCCAACAATGCGTTGTATATAATTATAAATGTGATCTGTGTGATGCAGAGTACGTATTGTATTGTATTGTATTGTAGTGTAATCTTTATTTAGACACGATCAATTCATCAGCCTATAAAAATACATATCACATACGCTAAGATATTTAAAATTAAAACTACATACTATAACACTAAAGCTGTTTTCCGTGAATGCCGTGCGTTAGACTTAAAGAATGTCATTGATCTTACGTTTAAATAACCCCAGAGACTCTGTGTTCCTTATATCGCGTGGTAAACTGTTCCATAAAGCTTTTTCTGTAATAATTAGTGCGCGGTAGTGGAACATTAAGCTTATTTTCAGAGTCCCTGAGGTCATAAGCAGAGTCACGCCACGTAAACTTTGAATATAGATACCTTGGAGCTAGCCCGTGCAGACATCTAAACATCATGGTGGCTTTATGGATTTCCTGCTGGCGTGCAAGATTTTTCCACCCTAAAAACTCGAGTAGCTCAGTTGCATCAGCATCATAGTTAGAGAATGTCAACACACGGGCTGCTCTATTCTGCAATTTCTGCAGTTTGTCTCGTAGCGTTTTCCCACAGCTACCCCAAACAATGTCACAGTAATCAAAGTGAGGGTTTACTAAAGCTTGGTAGATGAGATGTAAGGTTGATGCTGGGATCAGGTGCCTAATTCGCTTTAGGGCCCCGATACCAGAGGCGATCTTTTTTGTTAGTTTTTCGATGTGACTATGCCAATCGAGTTTATCGTCTATTATTACACCAAGCGATTTTGTAGCTGTAACCTGGCTCACTTGAGTATTCTTGAGTATTGAGTATTGTATTGTTATTCTAATTGTTGGTGAAGCTGTGAGAGTATTCAGTCTCTGCCTCGACCCTATTAGCATGAATTCGGTTTTAGTCATGTTCAACGTGAGTTTGTTCGATTGTAGCCAGTTGAAGACGTTTTCTAGGTCTTCATTTAGACAAAAGTGAACGTTCTCAAGATTGCTTCCCGCATATGTGAGGTGCGTGTCATCGGCATACATTCTCGGTTTACAATTTGATAAGCAATTTGGAAGATCGTTGATATATAATAAGAACAATAATGGACCGAGGATGGTCCCTTGAGGGATGCCGCAAGTCAACGAGTAGCTACTGGATAGCGACCCGTTGACAGAGCATTTTTGTGTTCGGTTTTCCAAATATGACTGAAACCATCTGAAAGATTTTCCATGTATACCATAATAGTTTAGTTTCGATAGAAGGATCTGATGATCAACAGTGTCAAAAGCTTTTTTCAAATCTAGAAAAATGACCCCATTGATTTTCTCCTTATCAATATTGTATGCCCAAGAATCTGTCGCTTCCAACAAAGCTGTTACAGTTGAATGATTAGCACGAAACCCTGATTGGTTTTGACATAAAATATCGTACTCTTCCAAATAGGCATATAACTGTTCGTAAACTATCCTTTCAAACACCTTCGCCATTATTGGAATCACCGATATTGGGCGGTAATTGTTAGCATCACCGCGGTCACCCAGTTTATAAAGAGGGGTAATCCTTGCATATTTCCAGTCGTCTGGGAACGTCCCTTGGCTAACAGATTGATTGAAAATATCACATATCGGCACACAAATAAGATCAGCACATTCCCTGATAAACCTAGCAGATATTTTGTCAAGGCCTGTTGCCTTTGACTTGTCTAGTTTATTTAAAAGTGAAAATACTCTAGTTGGATTCGTGGGTTGGAGCTTAAACCATTTATCTGTTGCGGTAAGATATCTTTGATAGCTACCACTATCACAATTTATCTCACTGGCAAGTTTTGGACCAATATTAGCAAAGTGGTTATTGAATTCGTTTGATAGCTCCAACGGATTAGTTATCGTTAATCCGTTCATTTTTAATGACGCCACTGGCGTTTTCCAGATTTTCGAGAAGTTAGCTCGTTTATAGTCTGCCAGGTCTTTCGGGAGTCGCTGGTTTGCTTATTAAAACTATTTTGGTAATAAACTTCCTTAGCTGAGCGTATTTGCTTATTGACTATATTTCTTTGTTTCTTAAATAATGCCCAATCGTTAGGATCATTTGTCTTGCTAGCTTTGATTTTTAATATGCCTCTATTATGCATAAGGTCTTTCAATTCAGAGGTAATCCACGGAGAACTCCGTGAACGAACGCGCATCGTTTTCAGTCGGGTACACCAGCCGGCATTTACATCAACGTATTAATGAGCACCGTAATTCGGCCATCGGCAAACATCTAAAGAACGACCACGGTCTACAAACCATCGGCGACCTGACCAAGCATTTCAACGTACTTAAAAAGTGCACCGGGAAACTGGACTGTGTAGTTCATGAAATGCTTTTCATAAAGTAGATGAAGCCCTCTTTGAACAAACAATCGGATTCCATACGCGCGAAACTATTTATTTAATAGTTTACATTTATGAACTCAACACGCGCAATTATTTATTTAAAATTTAAAAAAAAAATTTTTTTTTTTTTTTTTAACTTTTTACGTTTGTCACCTTCATACGGTATAAATTAGCTATTCATTTTTATTCTCTTCTCACTTGAGAATGACGACATGGAGTCATCGAAACGTTGTGTGTTTTTCTCGCTAATATTAATTCTTAAATGACCACTTTTAAAGTCTTGAGAATTTCAAAAATTTGATTCAACCAAAATAGGTGATAGACGGGTGTTTGTGGAACAACCCTCCGCCCAAAAAAGGACTTTATAATGATAAATTGCGAATTATAGCAAGGAATTCACCAAAAAAACGCTACTTATTTCCTAGTTTTTGTTTTCCTTAAAGTTCAACTTGAACAAAGTTTTCCTTTTTGCAACAGACCCGTAGGAGTGTGGGGCCAAACGGCATTTTCCGTCGGGCAATAGTCCTTCTGGGCCCTCACACGTCAGCTTTAAGAAGGGCTTTCGTGAGCGGGACCGCACGGGGCCGGACGGGTTGTGTGATAAAACTTGTTTATTACTTTTACTATTGTGTGATAAAAGTCTTGACCTGTTTTTAAAATCAAACTCAATTGGAAGCTCTAGCTGATCTCTGTGCTGAACTGTCTGTCGAAACCAAGGTAACATAAAACAGCAGTCAGAGTCGTCGATCACAGCAGCCAGTCAGAACAAAGTAAAATATTACGAAGAGCCAATCAGCTGATGTGAACTCTCAGTATATATACAACAAGGACTAAGAGACCTTAGAGAGGGTGGTGTGAATTTTATAGAACAATACAAATGCGGATTACTTTGACAAATTACTTTCAGCTTTAAATTGAAAAATTCTTAAGCTACATGTTGTGACTTCGCCTCGCGCGGGAGTTGTGCAAAGTTGTTTTGTGTAAAGTTGCCGGAAACATTCCTCAAATGTTCCCACATCCTAGCAAAACACTACATTATTATTGTGTAACTTTTGCTGTTACATTTACCAGTATAAGACCCTTTTAAATCCGTAATCGCTGGCTAACAAAATTTGACTTGATTACTATCTAATTTTCGACCGTTTAAATCTTTTTTTTTTTCTTTTTTCTTTTGCTGGCAAATCAAACCATCTATTGATTTTCGATTGATCAGATGTTTGTCAATTAGTTTTTGGACATATTAAACCGTTGGATGTTATTTTTCAGCAATCGAATTTCATTTATCCACGCCCAAGCTCAGAGCCACCATCTCCGGTCCCCTCCGAATGTGGCTCGGACACTGGCGAAGATGAAGAAGACACAAAGCATCGACTCTTTAGTGATTAGACTGTTTTACCACGGGAATGATTTTTAGTTTAAATAAGCAACGTGTTCTTTAGATACAAGAA
The DNA here is from genome assembly GCF_964205215.1 of Stylophora pistillata. Lineage (NCBI taxonomy): Eukaryota > Metazoa > Cnidaria > Anthozoa > Scleractinia > Pocilloporidae > Stylophora > Stylophora pistillata. Next base: position 17,756,310 of record NC_142528.1, on the reverse strand, counting down.
TTTTCTTATCAAGTATTCCTTCAATGACTTAAAATCCAAACAAAATTTAAAAACAAGGCATCTGTTACGCTTAAGTCATATCAGTTGCCTGGCTTAATCCTCGTCCTTGTGACTTCAGTCGATGTTTTTGTAACGTATTCTTTCGACGATGAGTCACGCTCTCTCTTCGAAATCGGCGTGACCAAAATTACCTGCTATTTGGGGAAAGAGTTGAGCCGAGTACCGAGCCAACTTTTCCCCATTTCACTCTGTTATTTAAGTAACGCTTATCTTTGAGATGCGGGATTTGACGAAGATTATGTTGCATTTATAGAGTGTTTTAAGTTATGTTTTATGGACTGAAAACCGAATTGATGCCAGTTAAGCCACAATTCATTTAGGGAACATATTTAAGAACCGGAGGGGATGGCGACAGTGGGTGTTCTTTCGAAGTGAAAATTCGTGGAAACAGCAATAGAATTTACGACTAGAATTCAATTAACATCGCTTTTACACGCACGCACAAATATATATATATATATATATATATATATATATATATATGTGACGATGAGTATTTCGTGTAAGAGTGATATAGTTAGTCTCAATATTTCTAATCTGAGTGTTTATAGGTAAGACAGTTTACATATTTAAGCTGTTTAGCGTAAAGTTGTAAGATGTAATTTAATTCTTTACTTGCTATAAACATGGTTTATTTTTACTTTTGAATACCCAACAAATTGAGAGAAATGATAATTACTCAATGAGATGATATTCTTGTCTAATGCGCAACGAATACAACCAGCAAATTAAAGAAAGTTTATCGTTCACAATATTGGTGACACTTCTTGCCTTGATTCTCATCTCACTAACTGTTTCTCGTCAGCGAAGCCTCCTGGGTTTGCTGTGTTTTTTTTGTTTTGTTTTTAAGTTGTTTTGTATTTATTTTTGTTTTTCTTTATGATTTTGTTTGTTTTAGTTTGTTTTTGTGTTCTGTTTTTGTTCGTTTTTGTGTTTTGTTTTTGTTCATTTTGTTTGATCCTTCAGTACCCGCTATATCTCTCCAACATACGAATTACTTCGTTTCCTTCAGTGAATTTTTTATAACCCTTTCATTCGCAGAATCAAGTGATCAGTTCTCTGGCCTGTTTCACATACATTTCCTGCAGGTTAACCACGGAACTTAAATTTGTTTTAATTCAAACAATGGCATCTGTTGGATATTTTTATTGCATCTCATGATCACGTACCTTTCTGCGCGAAAATGTGTTGATGTATGGACGAGGAATTGCTGCACACTGCTGGTACGAAAAGGTTTAGTGTCACGGGAGAGGGAAATGTCGATAAGAAACTTTCCAGACCTTTAAAAATAAGAAAGGTAGATGCATTCAAATCGACCACACATTTTGCATCGTTATCTGACAAATAGATTCAACTTGGTTGAGGTGTAGATCTCATATGACGTCAGAATTTGGCAGAATTTGTGAAGAACTACAGGTATCCGTGATGTACAAGTTACCAGAAATAATCTGTAAGCGGAGAGGCACACGGCAAAAAGGAATATTTGCTTGGGTTTTATCTTCTATGAAAAGAACACATTTCCTTTGTGGTTTTATTAACTGAGTTGATAATGTTAATTGGCCGCCGTAAAGAATTTCTAAAGCTGAAGTGGCGAGTGTTCACCCTTTCTTCGCTCTGACGAGGGGCTTAGCTCGAAACGTCATCTTTAGAAACTATCTTCGGTGGCCAGTTTACTTCATAAACTCAGTTGATAAAACCAAATTATCATGTAGTACCCTCCACCGATACGCAGTGCCACAGTTTCTTTAGAAAATGTAACCCATTTATTCCCTTGGTGACACTACGTATTCTTACGAAGTCTTCACTTTCAAAGAAAACATCCATAGATATTCTTCCTTCCCTTTTCGAGTGTTACTACTTCGTCAGAAGCTCTTCACTCTGACGAAACGTTCGTAACGTCATCTTTTGAAACTCTCTACGGTGGCAATTTGCATTATGAACTCGGGTGATAAAACCAAACCGACGCAGTACCACTGTTTCTTTAGAAACTATAACCCATTTATCCCATTGGTAATACCACATATTCTTTGGGAAGTCTTCATTTTCAAAGAAAAAAAAATCCGGAGATAATTTTTTTCTTTTTCGAGTGTTAACCCTTCGTCAGAAGCTCTTCGCTCTAACGAAGGGCTGACGCCCGAAGTCATCTTCAGAACTTGTAAAACCATATTACTTTGTGATACCCCCTCCGACGCAGTAGCACTGTTTCTTTAGAAACTGTAACCCCTTTATCCATTTGATGGTACTGCGTATTTTTAAGGAAGTCTTTCATACAAAAAACACACAGAGACTCTTCCTTCCTTTTGATGGCCCAGTGCTTCTCCTTCGTTTTGGTTTTTTACTTTTTCCGACATTCTTTGAGCGGTAGTACTACTTTCAATGAATTCTCTCAGTTCACCAGCTTTTCTTGTTGCAGTCGCTTCACTCTTTTCATTTAAAATTATGATGTGATCGGGCTTTTAATTCGAATTCATAAAACCACTGGAAAAAGGATGATTGATCGTTTGGAAAAAAAAAATCAGTTTTTACCCTATGGAGTTTTAACGTTTGATGTCTTTGATTACTGAGGTAAGGCATTAAAAAAAGTACGTGTATGCAGATGGAAGATTGCGGTTTTTGAATGATGCATTTTTGAGCTACGTGATGTGATTTACAACTGGAAACAATAAAAGCGAAAGAAATTGTTTGGGTTTCAGTCTCATCTCATGTATAATTCACTCTGTTGGCTTCTGTATTCTTGGAAGCGTCGCTAAATTGTTGTTATAACTGTGGAAACACATAAAAACACGAAACACCAGTGATGAAAAGTAAACATTGTGCGTATTGAGTCTACAATTGTATTTATCTATTCGGCTCCCGTCGCCAAAATATTTATGAATTTGAAATGCGGTTACAGCCAAGTTTTCGTGGACGAAAACCATCAAAGATTAATAACTTTTATATGATTCACTCCCTTGCAATAAACATGTGTCACGACTAATATCGCGCAATTTTCGGAAGATATGATCTTGAGTATTATGAAAAGTGTGCATTTATTATTCATTCGAGAAAAAGTAATAATACGAAGGAAAAATGCTCGTGAAGTTAAACGATTTCAATTGAAAGTGGTCGTTCTCTCGACAATGGCGACGTCTACGAATTATCGCTAAGGAATATAGCACTCACCATGAACATAAATATCACGAAGAAGCTACAAGTTCTACATACTTTGTTCAGGTAAGCAAAGACATGTGCTCGTTATGTTATGTCTGCTCCACCAGAATGAATGTTGACAGATTTTATTCAAACCTAATCTCCTGGCGGAAAATCGCCGACATATTTCTAAGGAAACTTTTTTCGACCATTGAACTTATGCGTTTGTCGACCCAACTATGTTACCTCATACTTCTATGTTCAAGTTTTTGTCGAAATTTCAATACTGTTACGACGAAAATTCTGAGAAATTAATCAATTCTTGCTTTAGAATTTCGCTTCTTTTTTCCCTTAAAAAAGGTGGAATTGCTTAAGGATTTTTAAATTAGATTATTATTAGATTATTAAAATAGCTTTAGTGCTCCCGCCCTACGCTAACGTGATACGTGACAAAGAGATGACCCACAAACAGGAGTATTGCGTGACACAATGAAGCCTTAATTAGCAATTTTCAATGACAATGTAGGCCAGATGTCAATATTAACCAGACTTCCCGTTTTGTTCAGCCAGAGTTAACTCTGGTTCAGCTGTGTGTTCAGCAAAAATTCTCATGGTTCGTGAACAGCACCATCTCAAAGTGAAAATCATTTTACCTGCTAGAGAAAGTGCTAACAATAATTGTCTATATCCTATCGAAACTGTGAAAGATACTATAGCTAGATTTTAAACCAGTCTCTACGCTGATGGTCAATTTTCGAAATAAACTAATAAATGAAATGACATAGTCGTTGATGTGTCACTGTGAACACAAAGGCAAGCCTCTCGTTTGCTTGCGAATATTAAATGGCGAGAGGGCTGTTGCATTTCGAATTGCTAAGTAACCCGTACACCCGAAAAAGACTGTGCATTAGAAAAGAGCGGCAAAAAGGAGATAAAGAGAACAATCTGAGTATCTTAGCTTAGTCGACGATCAAAGATAGGCATTGTCATGGTAAAAATGAAAATTGTAGGAAATCGTTCATTCACCAGGGAGCTGCACGTTTTGAAGTCTTTCGTTGGATGATACCATAACTGTTGATGAATTGTTTACGCTTGCCAGAGTATTTTAGGATCCTTCCACAAGGCATGATTTGTGTGGCCCAATGAGAGTTAGAGGGAGATCGATGACTAAAACCTTTTACACTTGTCGCCGGTGGCAAGCGTTACGTCATCATCCAGTTCAGGAATGTGTTGCGCAAGCGCGCGCTGCAGAACTTCGAACAACAAACGTGAAAAGAGGTTAGAGAGATGGAGGAGAAATGCTTCCGTTTTAATTCTCATACTGCGACATAATGTCTGGTTTGGTCAAGAACCAGATTGCGAAGCAACTCGCCAGGTATTAAAGCGCTATATTGATCCGACGAAGCTATATTTGACGCGAACCGCGCACGTGAATTTGTTAACGAGTTGTCCATTTCATTTCGCTTTAATTCTGTCAGGTTCACGAAGAATCTCTCCCCAAACAAAATCAGCGTCAAGTTTCTCAAGGGGGAAGGAGAACTTCACAACCTAGAGCTAGACGAAACAACGCTAGCCGAACTTCTTGAGTTGCCGCCTTGGATTCGTCTCACGAAAGCGACGTGCAACAGAATATCCGCCAAGGTAAAAAGTTTTAACCTGGCCATTGTTGTTATTTTTTTACAGTTATATAATGTATCTTTCCGGGCTTACTTTTTTCTCTCTCTCTCTCTCTCTCTCTTTCTCTCTCTTTGTGATGGAGTCTTGAATATATGTGCTGGTGAATTTCGAAAAGATCGCATCTCGACATAAATGCATCTATATTTTATATAGTATGACTTCAACGAGGAATTAAGCTTCAGCTTAGCTTGTAAGTGCTAAGTAAATCTACACCTTGTTGAAGATGGTTATTCATGGCAGATGTAAAAGTGCGTGTTCTTTCGTTTTGTTTATACAAAGATGATGGATTCTCTGAGCCAATAGATTATGCCATTTGGCAAAGTACGGTTTTTATTTGCGAGAGATTATTACCTTTATTTTTGTTCACTCCCTTCATTGGTGGGAGCTAAACGACTCCTTTTGTTAGATATGAATCCATTTTGAATGGGCCGAGGCCATCTTTGAAAATAATTATAGTAAAAATAAAATTAGAGTCAATAATTTTTAAAGTTTTCAATGTATCCAATTCTTTAAAACTTCAGAAGCCTTTCCCTCATTGTCATGAGACTGTCAACAAAAAAGTAATCATTGCATTTTCAATTCCTGGACCCTTTGGTTTAACATTTTGTGTCACAATGATTTGCATATAAATGGATTTTAGCTTTTAAGCAGAAGAAGTGATATTTGATGAAAGCCTACTCTTGAGAGGCAGATAATCTTTTTTGCTGTATTTGTCAGACTTCTCTACATCTTGAGTGCTAAATGAATTTCTTGTTCAGAATATTCGTGAATTCCAAATGTTGTCATAGAGATGTTCAAGGACTTGGGATGTTTAAAAAATATTCAAATTTTGAATATCCTCTCGCTTCAGACTGAACAAAATAAGGCAATTAAGCAGTCAGCTGTTCAGAATCACTAAACCAATCTGTCAAAAGAAAATTTTGTCAACAAGGTTATGAATTTTTATCAAAGTATATTCCAAGGGAGGGTACATCATTTACAAAGTGCCATTATGATAATATATTAGAGTATATCTGATAAGTGAAATAATGGAAGTGAAAGTGGTTACAGGAGCGGGGCATGAAGTCTTTTCTCACTGTTGGCATTCTTAATATCATTCGAAGAACTATTAATTTGCACATATTCTTTAAACTAACCTTTTTGATTTTGATTAGAAAGATGGTAAATTTTGATCATAGTCTTCAACTTAGAGAAAGTTGCAGTTTGCTTCATCATGATCACATGACAATGAAAAGTGGGCGTCCCTAGGACATTTTGTGGCTATTTATATAACTCGAGAGAATTTTCTTGTTCAAAATCTGCCAAGAACTTTTCCTTAAACAGGGTGCTCTGTGAAAAACTAAATGCCTATTTTTTGGTTCATAGATTCATTGGACTCGACTCAAGACAGACCCAATATGTCTGGTAAGGATGTGTCTCCAGTTTCATTGTCAGAAGACCTTGTCTTCACTTTTTTTTTAGTTTTGGCTAATCCACAACAGTTCCTTTCTCTTAAAATATCTCGTGTATTTTTGTTCATTTTATTCATTTTTTACTTGTAATACACAATAGCATAGAAAGGAGTTGTTGTAGGCACTTTGGAATATGTAAATCGGTGTAAACTTGTCGCAATTAGTCGTAATTAGTCAGCTCCGAGCTCGAGATCTATCCTTCTGAAGAAGTTGGAAGTCCTGACGCCATTGTGATTACACCAATTGTTACAAAGTTTATGGTCTTTACATGGCTGTTTTGACAATTACTAAATTGAAATGGACTTCGAACGTTTCAGATTAGTGCTATGATCAACTTAAAGACCAAATTTGAAGGGTCTTCAAATTGTCCATGCACTAAACGAGGAGCAGCGAGAATTGCAAAGAGTTTGCAATTGACAGACCAAGCTGTTGACATGGAAACTCCTACAGAAACATGTACCCATGACTTAGAAAAAATATGTTAATTTATAGCATTAAAAAAGATAGAAAATATTATGCTTACTGAAGTAAAAGTTGCTGTCATTTTATAGTGAACATTACATGTCAGACAATAAAGCAGCCAAGATATGTTTTAAAAGTTCTAAGGAAATGTAGAGGAGTATCAAGTTTTGAAATTTGAAGCATGCTACAGGGTATTTTTGTTTACAGTACTCAGCGTTCTATGTATTTGTTCAAGCATGAAACAGGCAAGTTTGTACACACTGTTACATTACTGTGTTTGTTTCTGCACATATATACTACCTTTAATCAAGACTTATTTTTCACCAAATCCTGTTTAATGTCATGACTGTGAATGAAGAAGTGCAACATTTTGTTGAGTCAAAGGTGTGTTTCAGACTTGAACAAATACTGAAAAATTGAGCCATTTACTGTGCTTTGTTAGAAAGGGAATTGCTGCAACAAAACATGTTGATAAAAGTAAAGATTTTGATGCAGAAATTATTTTAGCAATATAATCATGTTGAGTGTTAAAGACATGTACTGACTGCTTATATATTATTGACAGTTGGTAAAAAGAAATAAGCCTTCACAAAAAGCCGACAAATTTTTGCTAAAAGTTGAAAAATTATTTTGAACCCTGGTGAGCATTATATTCTTTTTCTAAGCTAGCTGCTTTGATCAGATTTTGTTTCCCTGTTTTTGGATGGAAAGGCCACTTACTCTGCACAAGAATTTCGTTTCAAGCTTAATTTTGCAGGATGTCTTTTTTCTGTATCCACCCAGCTTCCCCCCACCCCCTAGAATCAAACACTGTAGTTCAATCGTATCCATATTTGAAATTTAATGTTGACAGTGTCCAAGCTGCTCATTTGATCTTTTATAGATAGGCAGTAAGTATCTTATTGAATTCAGATGGGAATGCGGCAATCACAGTATAAGCGGTGCAAGGTAGAATGAATATTGTCAACCTGGAATGATTATGAGCGATATATATATCTTATTAACCAAGCGCGAGGGCTGTACTGGGAGAATACTGGCCCTAGGTCTTGACAGTACGGACCAATTACAGTGAGGTCCATACAAAAAAAACAGAGGGCCAATATCCTTCTAGTACAGTCTCGAGCAAGCTTGGTTAATAAGAGATTTATTATAGGAATGAAGTTCAAAGGGACAAAAGTGCGGTATCATTCGGGACCATTCGGGACAGTGCCCGGTCCAATACTGAGAGAATATTGACCGGCAATAGAGTATTTTGATTGGTTGATTTTAGTTATTGGCCCTCTGACTGCCCAAGTCATGTAATAATTTGCTTCATCGCTCTTCGGGATTTCTACCACTTAAATATTAATTCAGAGAAGGAGGGGATGAGGGTTAAAATTCTTAGAGATAAAATTCAAGACTGTGCCTCTCACTTTCAAGGCTATACACAAACAGTCCCCTTCATACATTCAAGATCTGATAACCCACTACTTTCCATCACGAAATCTACCATCATCCACTTCAATGCATTTAAACGTTGTCATCCATAACTTAAAGTCCTATGGCTCTAGAGCCTTTGTGGTTTCTGCACCTCAACTGAGGAACAATTTGCCTGCCCATATATGTTTTTGTGATAATTTGAATTCTTTTAAATCTAAACTTAAAACATATTTATTCAAGGAAGCCTTTAATTCCAAGGACTGTAATTATTTTTAATTACTGCTATTTATTCATACATGTGTATATGCATATACATGTGTATATGCATGTATGTGTATATGTATGTATGTTTAAGTCATACATGTGTATATGCATGTATGTGTATATGCATGTATGTGTAAGTCATACGTGTGTATATGCATGTATGTTTGTGTATACATTTTACCTCTATGTTTTATATATTGTGAAGTGCCTAGAGCATGACTGGATAGGCGCTATATAAATGCTGTTTATTGTTATGTTTATTATTAGAGATAGGCTAACAATGTGCAGCTTGATAAGGTCACATTTTCACAACTGCATTGGCTTTTATGGCATTGCATTTTCAGCTATTTTCAATAGAGTTGCTAGAATGGGGTTATACATTTTGAGATTTTAGTCATAGAAAATTATGGCAAGTAAGGATTCATAAACAGGAAGGTTCATGGTAAAAAAAAGATAATATTTAATAAACGGCTCCCATTCCATTCCAGTCCTGCCCAAAAGCAAACAAAGATGGGATCCATAATTGGGCACAACATAGGCTAAAATACAGCAGAGGTTCTGAGTAGTCAGCAGCACATACCCAGCAAAATTTGACCCATGTACCCCCCCCCCCCCGGGGGGGGTTTCCTTCACATACTCAAGTACTACAATTTCTATACTTGCAGTGGTTCTACTTTCTATCTTTTTTTTAACACCTTAGGTTACTGATAGCAACTTTACAAGTATTTATAACTTTAATACTTAATCCACGAGTTGGCCACAGGCACCCTTTGATTGGACAGAGTAACATTTCAGTCACAATCTAAGTCAATGGTGTTTGAAAGCCTGTGTTAGTTTCCATCATAAAAGACAATAGTTGGTTTTTCAACTGTAGAAATGTCCACTGTATATCTCAGTGATCCAAGACAAAGAAATACCATAGTTCATTTTGGCCTTGTGAATTTAAAATACTGAGTCCCTTTTTCACGAAAACCTAGAACTTGATAAACCCCCCTCCTAACTCATTAAACTGATTTTACTTTTTAGTAGCTTGATATGGTAGCAATGAATGAACCCATGTGCAAGGCATTGCCTCTTGGCATCATTAGGATCCTTACCAGGATTCACTCACTAAGGATACAATGTGATTTTACTTTTTAGTACCTTGATTGTGTTGAAGTGGATATGGAAGCAACAGATGGAGATGTTAGCACCCCTCCTCCTGGTTCACATCGGACACACCCATCCAATTCATCCCATCAACCACCTATTAAGTAAGTTGGACTTAGCAATCAAGTAACAAACAATCAATGTTCAGATGTATTCAATGTATGGACTCTTTTTATTTATTTACTGTCATTGATTGGAATTATCAAATTGAATTTGAAACAACTAGAAATGAGGTGAAGGGTTGGTTAACCCTGGAATAGATGCAAATGAAGGCTTCTCCACTGGTAGAGATTTTGCAACCGTTTTACAGCCTAGCTTATAAATAAATTATATTTAATAGCCCTGTGTCTTACTTTTTACTGGTTGCAGTAGTTTTATCCAAAAAATCCTGCAAAATCCAAGTTAAATGTTGCGTGACTTTTATTGTTGATTTCTTGCTGAGAAATGTATTGGGGGTACACTTTTTCAGAAACCATGTCCTGCAATGCTCATGAAATTTCTAGGAAAATCCTCATTTCTAATTGTATTTTGTTTTGTTTGGTTACCTTCCCAACTAAAATTTTTGAACTTGCAACTAAATTTTAGGAATTATTCACAAATTGTAATCGAGAATCTTTTTTTTAATTTTGAACCCTGCATCCATTTGAAAGGCTTGTGATTTTCAAACAAATTGCCCTTGTCAGCACCATAGAACGTGTAAAGAGAACAGTGTGGAGAATGTGCATACCAGTGTTAAGGTTGAAATGGTGAAAATGCTCTATTCTGCTGTTACATTTTGTTTGATAAGTGATTAATGTCTTAGATATTTGTTCTTATTTTTCACAGAGAAAAAGCTCCAAATAGGTATGGTTTTGTTGAGAAAGTGGTTGACGGAATGTTTGTTCAGATAAACTCTGTTGTCATCTCATTCAAGTTTCAAGCTTTTCTTGCCAAATTCCAGATGTCGCGTCTTGTCATCCGGAGCACAACGCCCAAGTGGCAGCCTGATGATCTGCGCTTGACACGAGTAAAAGATGAAACGAGAGGAGAAGTGTTGACATTTAAAGAAATAACATGGCAAACACTAAGGATAGATGCTAATGCTTTGTACAATGTAAGAAACATGAATATAATAATTGTACTGTTAACTTACCGTTGTTTCAACAAAGAAAATAATGGGACTAATTTAGCAACATTGTAACTTGATATACGTGATGAGTGGCATGGAGTAAAGTCCTGAGGTGAAGTTTGATGCAAATTTTCTTTTCCTCGTATTTCACAAGGGAATACAAGACATTTTGAAAGGAGAAGCTAGGAATCAATCAGGAGTCACAGGTCTTTTTCAAGCGCCCTTTAACTCCCAGAAGTGATTAACATGTAACTTCTCCCTTTGATATCCATACATTATCCAACAAACATGTAATGAGAATATGGAAACATATCAGTAGTAGTTTTTATCTTGATCTAATAATATATTCTTTTGATCATTTTACAAGGATATGTAGCAGCTAGAGGGGAGAATAAACAATCAGATCTTGGGAGTTTAAGCATTACACATAAAAAATGTGACTAGAAGTGATGAGAACTGTTGTTGATAACTGAAGCCTATTTCAGACTATTCCAGAGGTTTCTCCCATTCTATATCCACCTGCTATACTAGTAAACAATGGTAATAATTAACCATTGTTATTCCTTGTTTTTAACCAGGAAACTTTGCAGCAGCAATCAAATCCCCTGAGACTTATTACAAGTCAATCATCTCTACACCTTACTATCAAGAAACGTCTTGACGACTGTGCAGTGTTGTCTGCAAGGCTGGAGCTTCTTTTGGATGACATTCTATGGGTTCTTACTCAGTCACAGTTACAAGCTTTATCTGGTCTCTTACACTCAGTGAACCAGGTTATGTCACAATCAAAAGTTAAAAAAGAACCTGGAACAAATTCCACACAACATACTAGCCAAGCTAGCCAGCAGCAAAAACATTACACTGGTTCTACAATTCACGAACGAAAGTCTGACTTTGAGTCTTTCAATGCTCTGTTTACACGGCATGATGTACGGGAAACATCTTATCACTTAAAGACTGGTAGCATTGACCTGCATTTGTGCGATGATTCAGAAGACAGGGGTGGTGATGGTGGGGCAATGCATTTTAAGATGAATACGTTATCTGTTGACCACTTTCCCTACCATTTGGCTGGAACATCTCGCAGTGACTGGCCGTCTCACAATGAGGCATCATTGACACGTGCTTATTGGGTTAACGAACTTTTGAGTGCATTTAGGAACTCTCAAAGGAACAAGCAGTTGTCACCTCAGAGAGGAACACAAGGTCCTCGTCGCGCCAGAAGTGATGTAAGTAAGCGAAGTTGAATTCAATTTATGTTGTGTACTAGTTTTTTTCTTTTGGTGCAGAGATGTTTTCTTTACTAGACAAAGCAAGTTTTAAAAAAAGTTCATCATTTTTGTCAATATAATAATCTATGCAAATTGTATGAGTTTGTTATGTTATTTCTGTCACTCTTGGAAAAGGTTTAGTGTATTATCAAATGAGTTCAACCCTGATGTCAGGGTTCTTCCTTATTTTAAGGACAACAAATATAATAAATTTTCAAACTTGTGGAGCAATCCTTTTAGGTACATGTTGAATTTTCAATAACTCCAAACAATTTTAGGCAAAAAGAAGAGATACTGAAGATAAGAAATTTTATTAGTTACTGCCTGAAAAAGAGAACACTGTGATACATTCAGTGAACAACTGGCAGTGTGCAATCACACTAGATATGCACAACTTTATTTGTCTAATATGTTTGCTATCAGATGTGAACACAATTTAAGATTAATTTTTGTACATCTTTTTAGGGTTCTCTTGTTGATGTGAGTGGCAAAGATGGTTCTTTACATCCCATACCACCAAGTACTCCTTCCTCTCCTCATATAAATTCAAGGAGAATGCATCCGTCAAGTCCAGGACATTCCACAAATACTGGACAAACAGCACATTCGATCAAAAATAATGCACAGCGTCCAGTGTTTATGCTTGAGAGCTGCTTTGTGATTCGTTGTGAGGAATTCTTTATCATGCCTGTAACTACTAGCAATGGTTCTAAAGATGAACTGCCATTTTTATCATCAGACAAAAAAGCATTATTTTTACCATCAGACATGCCAGCATTTCAGCTAGACTTTACTCAGTATTATTACCCTGGGTCTGTTACAAGTGCAGGTAATTTGTAGAAAAAATGCCAGTTTCCAAGTCTTCTTAAATACCTCACACTAACCAAGTTCAAGGTCTCTAATGTAAGTTGCGAACCAAGTGTTTTCTGCTTAGATTTATGGCCCAAGGGCAAAGTATGTGGGCCATAAATCAGAGGGGAAGAACAAGGTTCTATAACTTACAGTATGGACTAAGAAAACAAGGTTACTGGTAGTTATTTTATCCGCAAGTTCAAATAGAGGGAGAAGATTTCCATTCCATCCAAATTTTGAATTTAGCGGGCTGTACAGTGAAATAAAGTTTGCCAAATTGACCAATCATAGGGCAGGTATTTACTAACAATTAGGAGGCAAGCCAAATAAGCATGAACAGAATGTGAAAAAAGGGAGTATTGACTGGGGAGAGGAATGGTAGGAATGTCAATTCAAGTGATATTGTAATCTCTGATTGTAATGACTCTGCAGAAAAAGAGTAAACATTTTTTTAGAGCAAATTGTGTTCTATTATCTTTGGGCTTTGCTTTTGCCATTCACTCCCACAACCCATACTTTACACACACATCTCCCACTGGGATAGAATGAAACAGAAAGGCCTGCCACACGGACGAGCACAGCTATGATGGTATCTTTGGAATAGATGTACAAGTATGTGTAATTCCAGAATATGCATTTTACCTTTTCAGTGCCTACTCCAAACCTGTTTATCCAGTTAAACCCTATCCAGTTGACACTAGACACTGCAACGTGTCTGTGGTTCAGCAGCTTCATGAGAAGTATTCTTGGACAAAGAGTAAGTGTATGTGTTTGTTGCAGGCATTTTATTGAGTAAAACTAATCAGAGCAGCTAGAAGAAAGGAATTTCAGAAGGAACTAATTAAGGAAAACTAAATGCATGTAAAAAGCTTTGAGCACAGGGAAATGGTTACTGACTAAGGTACGATATTCTGATAACAGAAGTTTTGGGATAACATTTCATAATAAAAAATAGCATGACTAAAAAATGACGTTTCTGTGACAACATGTCAACTGAATTAGAATAAAATGAGATAGAGTACAACAAAAGAAAGTACATAATTGTTCTACTCTTTCTCATTTTATTCTAATTCACTTTCACAATTTCCTTTCTTTATAGAATGTAACTGAACCAATAATTTACATTTGACAATGGTGACATATCCTCGCCGAACTATCATGTTTTAGTCACTCTACTTTTTATTATGATGAGTTACAATTGTTATTGTTTTGCATTGTAGTGATTAAGAGTTGGCCAAAGCTTTAAGACTTAATTGATCAAAACCACAGTCACCCTGGATTACCTTTTAGTAATAGTAATAATAATAATAATAATAATAATAATAATAATAAGAACAAGAACAAGAAGAATCAAGAAGAATCAGAGGTGATAATAATAATAATGATAAAGTTAGAGAGGCACTTAAAGAGCTAGTGGGAGACGAGAGCGACACAACAGCTCTGCAGATACAGAAGTCAGTCATCACAAGTTCACTCTATTGCGAGGCGTTTTAAGATTTTGAGATAAGGGATATTAGATGTTTTATCACATTTAAGCATTATCATAGTGATGTTATAGAACTTTAAGTATTTATATTGAGAATTTTACTAAATAGTAATTACGTTTAGGACTAAGGCTTTTATGATTAGGAATTGCCATAGTTCACTCAATATGGCAAGGCACTTTAAGATTGAAATGAGGGATATTAGATGTTTTATTACATTTAAGCATTTCGATAGTGACGTATGGAACCTTAAGTATTTTGACGGAGGTTTTTATTACATAGCAATTAAGTTTAGAACTTTCATTACTAGGGTTTCATAATTAGGAATTGCTGTAGGAAGTTTAATTGTAAGGACTTTGGTCGTTGCATTGATTGGTTACAGCTTGCCACCCAATCATTGTTTAGGATATCTGGGCATCCAGAAGTTTTTACTGCCATTATAACTTTATTTTTTCATTGTTTAGGATATCTGGGCATCCAGAAGTTTTTACTGCCATAATAACTTTATTTTATCATTGTTTAGGATATCTGGGCATCCAGAAGTTTTTACTGCCATAATAACTTTATTTTATCATTGTTTAGGATATCTGGGCATCCAGAAGTTTTTACTGCCATAATAACTTTATTTAAGGAGGGTAACACTTGATAGTAATTCAACTGATGAACTTGTGGCCCTCAAATAAATCAAACAAAGATTTTAAATAAACATAAAGTGCATGAAAATCCCCACTGGCAGGAGGCAAACCAGTAGGCTATTTACAGACCGCAACCAAGGAGTTGAACTCGGGGCAACTGAGAACAAGTCCAGTGAGTAGAGGATGGAGGACTTGAACCCAGGCCACCAGATTACAAGTCCAGCACCCTAACCACTCCTTTGACACTCAGTTGAGAATTACACCTTACACCTTACAATCCTTTAAGAGTATTGTGATTGGAGGACAGCAGGAAAAAAAAGCCAGTCTGCCTTTTCATTCAAATTAACTGTTTATACATTTGATGTTCAATGTAACATTGATTATTTTGTTTAAAGACATGGTCCAAGGGTTCGCCTGAACAAGCTACATCTGGTTCACCTTCAGATCATATTGACATCAGAATTGAAGCTCTCATGCCCAAGGTTGGTCTTGACTTCTGTAAATAGGGTTCTTAATTTTGTTGTAATAATGATGATTATGATTTTAAAAATGGTAAAAGAAATTTGTATAGAGCAATTTCTTTGTAGAATTTTTCAAATACACCTCTACAGCAATGTTATTAACGTTCACGATGATTATCATTCGAGGAGCAAAAATAGAAAAAACATAGCTGCCTGATACTTCGCTTAAAGTATAATCGAGAGTGTTGTTTGGTCGCAATGATCAAAAGTCACTTTTAGAAGAGATTGAAAGATTAAAATTAGAAGTAGTTGAGAAATCGTTATTGTCAACAAAACTGTCGTCTTCTTTGTGAGACCCCAACAGGTAGACTCAAAGCGGCAAGTTCAACTTATTTTAACGTATTTTTATGATGTTAGTTTGAAGAATTTGACATTGGATCAACTAATAATCCCCTAACCGTCTCCCGGTTAGCTCAGTGGATAGAGCGCTGGACTGTTGTGCGGGAGGTCGAGGGTTCGAGCCCCGGCCGGACCAACACTCAAGGTCTTAAAATAATTGAGAAGAATTTGCTACCTTTCTGTAACATCAAGAAATGGTTAGATATTCTAGTCTTCTCGGATAGGGACGAATAAATGGAGGTCCCGTCTCCTGCAGGGTTGGGGTAGGAGACGTTAATTTCCCACACACGAGATTACTGTGTGATGGATGTCCTCCCCTGGGGTGGGATGGGTGGGAAGGTGAGATCGATAGACTGAAGCGGCTGCCAGAGGCGCCTGATATGCTGACGTCTGTTCTCAACCTTACACTGCACCCGTAATTCAGCCTCTGGGCTGCAAGTGGTCAGATATAAACTATATTCTTATTCAATTGATCTTTTTCTAAGTTCTCATGACTTGTCTGCTTGATATTGTATTCATATTGTAAGGAGAAATTCTGTCTTGGTCACTCATGTGAGTTAAGGGGTTAAGTCACTATATGGTGACCTAATATTCTGAAATTATCAGGTTGCCTGCATCGTGTGTTATTATGCCTTGGCTGAGATGGATAGAGGATATAACATGTATCCATAATAACGGTGTTATTTTCACGTGTGAAGATATCACGTTTTCGCGTGAAAGCTCACCTGGTATTTCATTCGTCTTTATATATTAATATACTCTTTTGATTTTACAGCTAGTTATTCCTTGCCCAAGTGACCCTTGTGCGGCGTACAAAGATTCTCGGCCCCAGGGTCTCCAGGTTCAAATGTCCCAGGTGTTTATCACAAATTCGAGGATTGGAAACAAGTCTACCCAGACAGACATGTTGATGTTCCTTCAACCTTTCCTTGGCGCAAGAACTTACTCAGATTTTCAGAATTTCCCATCCTTGCCTAGTGATGTGCAACCTTTGCCTAACTCTTCGTGGGTAAATGATTGCAGTTTGCTGTCAAATGATGCAAAGATTGATAAACATTTAAATGGCGTTTGTCAGGATACTTCTGGAACTCATCAACCCTCACAGGTATCCTTTCGTCTGTTTGTCAAAACTATTCTAAGAGTTAAGTTATTTCCAAGATTTTTTTAAGCTATTGTAGATATATTCAACACCTGCCATTTGATCTTCGCGAATACTTCTGTCTGAGGAAGGGGTGGAGACCTAATCTCTCAGGAGACGGCACTGATACTCATGATGAAGACTTAACTTTTCTGCATTAGAGTGTACTTATGTTTATGCCGCGTGTATAAACCCTTCCTCGATGATCTTTTTCTCCTCATGTTTTAGCAGGTTTTTTTGTACTAAATCGCATGCTTCTGTGATCTTCCTTGGGTCACTACAAAAATGGACCTCGCGCAACAACTGTTTAGATAAAGTTGGAAGAAGATGGAAAATAAGATTTGATCTCGGTAATGTACAGCAGCACATTCTAGTGCAGCCTTCTTATTAGTTTTAAGTTGTTTCTTTTTATCGTTCACAGGTTTGGTGCCTCTCAGCGGAGCAAGTGTGGCTTGATTTCCTTGGCATTGACGAGATTAAGAACCGACCAGTGCCATTTATAGACGCTGTCCCGGTTCAAATCTGGATTGCTACTCCTTTACCGGTTCATGGCCACAATACCACAGCAATGAATCCGACAGTTGAAGGAGTAGAGAGAACCAGCTGGCTAACCTCAAATACTCAACGGAAAACAGCTTCGGAAATTCCCTCTCCCAAGAGAAAGGGTTCGGAGCCCGTAATAGCAATGAAGAGCAGAACAAGCACAGGCACACTATTGCCAAAAGCGACATATGGTTTACACAATAGTGATCCTAATATTAGCTCCAAGGCGCCCGACGATACCACAAAAGATGGACCTCCACCCGCTTATGAGCCGAGAAATGAACCTCACAAGCCATTCCCTGTCGTTAGCGAACCTCCTCCACCTTACGAGACTCTGACGCATTATGAACCTAATTTGGTTGAGGCGGCCTCAGAGGAAGTGTCTCCATTATCTGGGAAAACTTCTATATCAGGAGACACTCCGGACGGCTTTTCAGAAACAGAGGGAAGTGCTTGTCAGGAGCAGCCTTCAGGATCACAAGCTGACTTGAGCCTCCTAATGCACATTCCCCAATCTGTTAAAATACAATTGGACCACTTTCAATTCCTCTTCCTAATGCGCTTGCAGGAGACGTTGGTAAAACTACAAGAAGACCTGGAAAAAGATCGCTTAAGACTGATTAACATAGACTCTGAATTGAATGAGTCTAAAAACGGTGAACCTTCTCTACTTTTTTCTATTCTTACCCGGGGTGTGGACTTAAATGTCGTGCTCCCTCCTGCTCCAGACAGAGAAGGTTCTCGCGAAGAGCGAACACCGTCTGAAAACACAAGTCGTAACACAAGTAGTCTCAGTAGCTATTTGGACACTGGTGTTAGGTTGGACAGTGGCTGTCAATCTCCAGACGTTATCGATTTTAAGACATCTTTAAGAACAGATTCTGAGGAAGCTCAGTGCAAGAATGGGTCGGTGTCTGTTGACAGTCGCGATGCTAAATCTAGCGAAGAGGTCTTGCTGTCACCTCGTGCTAGCTCGGCGCATACCTCAGGTCGAACCAGCTCTGCATCAGCACCCGACTCTGATGGCTGGCTGGTAGTTCCAGCCGGTGACAAATCAGCTTCTGGAAGTGTTAAGAGCAGGGCAGATAGCGAAGCGAGTAACTTCAGTTGTCAATTGGGTAGCAGCATTTCCAAAGATTCTAGTGGCAAGGACGTTGAAGACGAGCACAAGGACCCAGCCAAAATGGTGTCGATTTTCTCCATCGAAGGAGAGGACGTGGAGCTCGGAATCCATTTCGTAGGGAATGACACTGTGGTAAAGATTTTATGCCCAGAGCTGAAGTGGGAAGAACTTGGTGTGATCAATTTTGAGAAATATCTCAATCGAAAGTCCTTTAGAAAGACTCTTTCAAAGACCGCAATCCCTTCTACGTCAGAGGGAACCCCCACGATGCGGATGCGTATGGAGTTTGGTCCGTGTGCGGAGCGTTACGAGCGGACAGCGGCTGAACGAGGCTTCATGCACATCAAAGTGAATGGTGTTCACGGTTCCCTCCTGGTCAGTACTCTTGGGAACATGGCGGAGTGGATCGAGGACGAAGTCGTGCTTCCACCGATGCCTTTCTCAGTAGAAGTAAACAACTCGCGCGTGAGTATCAACAACGATCTTCCTGCCACGTTGGTGTCAGCACCTTTGCCGATTCCAGTTGATCTAACTGTTGAGAACATTTCCATCCGCCGAACCCACGACGGGGTGTTACACATCAGGCCGATGAGTAACGAATCAATCGCCCGCGAGAGTGAACAAGCATCTGCGCCAATCACACGAGAGGAATCGATATCTGCTAGTCAGTTAAGCCTATCAGATTCAGCGTCAATTTGCTCCCGTACAGAGAGCTTAGAAAATGAGAAACAGTCTCTTATGTCGCAGATGGCTGTTTCCCGTGCTACCTTGCAGTCGCTGCAGGAAGAGCGCGATGCCCTGTTGAAAACAATCGAACGTCTGCAACAGGAGTTATCGTTTTCAAATCGTGAACAGGACTTGTTGCAAGAACGAATGACGAGCTTTCAGAAAGGTGGGAGGAGAGGCCATAGATAGGATTGTGAACACCTGAAAACGGTTGTTTTGAATTGATGGCGATAGGTCCCTCTAAATTGAAGGAATTACAAGACACTTAGAGCTGTAAGAGGCCTTACCAGGCTCGCGACTACTAGGATCTAGAATTTGTTGCATGATCGAGAAAAATAAGAAACAGTTCACTTAAAAATATATAGCTGGACAAAGACTTTTTTGGTGTCATTATGGTCCAGGTATCATGGTCTTTCCTGGTTAAACAATGGGAGGAATTTCGAAGTAACACAACATCGGCGTCCGGCCAAGTTGACATTTTAGAACAATAAAGCGTAAATTTTGAAATTATGGAGCTAAGTTAAATTCTAAAGCTCTGAAACTATTTTTAATAACCAGAAACGTAAGTGATGAAGAAACATTAAATATATTTTAGGATAAATCGCTTTTTTGCTCGCAATGACAATTTGAAGCCGCAAATAAAATTAGAATTGTAGGTCTTAATAGAAACTCAGCTCTTTACTAAAGAAATCACTTTTACTTTTTTTTTTTTTTAGTTCTAAAATTTTGAGAACTCATTCAAGGGTATGAAAGATATGTGCCTTTGAGATACAATTTATTGGTTTTATTTTTTCATTTGATCATTTCTTAACTAATATTTACCATATTTTGAGATGACAATATTAGGAAAATATTGAAATCACAGTGAGAAAAATTTCCAGGCATTTTTTCCTCAAAGATTAAAGAGTTATTTGACCCATAATTTATTGCATAACAAAACATTGTTGGTTTTCTTCAACACTCACGATTTAACGCAGTTCGTTCCCGGCTTTTTCGATTTTTTTGTTGCCAGAAACAGAGAGCGTATACAAACCACTCAAGACACTGTCTTCGCGATAAGACAAACAGAGGAGCAGGGATGGCGCAGTGGTGAGAGCACTCGCCTCCCACCGCTGTGGCCTGGGTTCGATTCCCGAACAGGGGCCCGTTTCTCGAAAGTCCCGCTAACTTAACGGGCCCGTAAAGCTGTTCTGTTTTCATTCAAGATGGGAATGTTAAAAAGTTTTGAAAATGATACATTAAAACTATCAGCTAAAGAAACAAAAGGGGCTGGTTTGGATGTCATAACCTGCTTTCCCATCTTTTAAATTTTTATTTTAAAAGATGGCTTCGGGCCCGTTAAGTTACCGGGACTTTCGAGAAACGGGCCCTGGCGTCACATGTGGGTTGAGTTTGTTGTTGGTTCTTGTCCTTGTTCTGAGGGTTTTTCTCCGGGTCCTCCGGTTTCCTCCCTCCTCAAAAACCAACATTCCAAATTCCAAATCGATCGGGAAAAAGTGGACAAGAAGAGCCACCCAGTGGAATGTCCATTGCTAAATTATTATTTATTTTATCATTTACAGTACGTGCTTGTCGCTTAAATCGTCCTTATAGGGTATCTGATTACTTATTCATTATTTCCCTGTTGAAGAAAGTTCGGACGTGTTAGAGATTGCTGTTGCATAACTTCGTTTGTCAAGTGAACTCAGATATTGAGTAATGTTTTACTTCCCTGTCAGCAGAGGTCTCTTTTCCTTTCATTCAGCATACAAGGAAAAGATGGCTCTGTTGGCAGGAGATTTTTGATGTTGACATCCTCGCATCAAAATAAGCCGCCACAGTTAACAACACGCTGGTTGCTATCAATACGAATATAGCTATTCATACTCAATTGCAGGATATGACCTATTCACTTTAATTTGGTTGTACCTCCTTTTACGTGTAATTTAATCACGCACATACTTTGTCTTGTGTTTGACGACAAAGCACTGGTGAACTCTTTTTATGTTTCTGTGAATTCGACCCACCAAAGGAGTAGTTTTGGAGACGAAAAAAGCTATGAAAATTCTCTCACTCGTGTGTGTTTATTCGCAGCTGTTTGAACATCTCTAAATCTCTATTAATAATATTCCAGGAATCTGAGAAAACCAAAAGAGCCTTTGTCTCGTTTTTCAAAGTGGATTGTTTGTAAAAAACACACCACATTGCTTTGTTTTAATTTTGTCTTGACAAAGTCAAGTTCAGACCCTGTTCCATCAAGACTTACTCTATTGATGACTATTTCCTGGTGTTTTAATTTTTCTTTTTTCATAGCTATCTTTTTAAATAAGTTCCATAAACACACATCACGTGTAGAGACTATATTTAGCTACACTGACGGTATTGTTTAATTTCACCGATGTTTGACTTTAATTGTTTCGAATAATGTAATAGTTACAACGAAAGGGTGCATAAAAATCAAACTTATACGTACATTCGAATGACATTAGATTTTGTTAGACATTTAAGAATAAACACTAGCGAGAAAAACACAACGTTTCGATGACTCCATGTCATCATTCTCAAGTGAGAAGAGAATAAAAATGAATAGTTAATTTATACCGTACGAAGGTGGCAAACGTAAAAAGTTTAAAATATTTAAAATATTTAAATAAATAATTGCGCGTGTTGAGTTCATAAATGTAAACTATTTACTTGTAAACTTTTCACGTTTGCCACCTTCGTACGGTATAAATTAACTATTCATTTTTATTCTCTTCTCACTTGAGAATGATGACATGGAGTCATCGAAACGTGTGTTTTTCTCGCTAGTGTTTATTCTTATACGTACATATACATGAAAAAAAAAGAATCTCTTTTGGTTCTTCAAACGGGGAACTCTATCTTAGTCTTCGGAATTCCACTTTTTTTCGCGAGGAAGCAAAACTCATCGCTATAATCAAATCCTTTAATGACTTCGCTTGTTTCTAGCTTTCTAAACTCGGCCAGTATCCAGCCATCTTGACCAACGTCGCACACAGAGAGAAAAGATCTGAATAAATTAATGAATGATTGATCGATAAATAGGTAGACAATCAGATATAGATAGATAGATAGATAGATAAATAACGAAATAAAAAGTATATAGACAAATAAATAAATCCGTTTTTAATCATTGCCATATCAAAGTATAAAGTAGTCTTAATTTCTGGAGTAACTTTTTTTAATTCCCAAAAAGGTTTTCCAAAGTCTCAATTATGTCTTTGTCCGCGTATGTTTGATCTTTGCCTTCTCTATTGCGTGGGTTAATGTTAAGACACACTGCAAAGGGATGTTGCTATTTCACAGCTGTCACATTGTCGGTCACAAGCATTTTAATTTTTCTCAATATACATTTCAAAGACGCGCATAGAAATTAGACAATGGAGACGGCTCCGAATTTTAATCTCACCTTGAACTTTAACCAATACCTGACAAGTTGACACGTGAATAATTCATACCCACATTATTAGATTTCGTGCAGTCAGCGAACGCAGGAAGCTGAACTTTCGAGACCTATGTCCGTGCCTTGCCTCAAATTGTACGCGCGCCTTCCTCGGAAGGCTGCTACGAGGAAAACTGAGTTTTCTGAAGCAGAGGCGACCCAATTAGCTAAACGACGAATTCAGTGCAATCCAAGTTGACACCATCCAACTCCGGAGTCGTTCGTTAATGCATTTCTTTCCGGGCTCTTTGTTAATCGTATCTAAGTATCTAGGGGAGATCCATTGTGCGCGAAAGTGCAGGGACGGCTTACATATTTTCTTTTGTGATCTCAGCCGATATCAATGAAACTATTATATTACACTCGAATATATTTACTCTGCGTAGGGGCTTGATGTTGCGAGAATGGCTCGATTTGTTATCTCGTAGCTTTCACGTTTTTGTGCATTCCAGTTTCACGTCATCTGTCGCTGTTCGCGTTCGACACGTCCAGGTCCCTCAGGCCATCTTTAGGCTTTTTCCTTTTCATCGATAATCAATTAGGTCCATCTGCTGCACGTTAATTCGTTTGCAAGCGTGACGCGTTTGGTTGTTATTATATGCTTCGCTCATGGTTTGACTATATTTGTCAGCGCCATCTGTCAATATTCCCGTGGATTTTCGCGGAGGCTACACCATTGACATGTACGGCTTGCTTTTGGAGAATTTTCGCAGTGTTGTATTGGAAAAATATGGCGAATCAGTTTGGAACAAAATTGTGGAGAAGTCTGGTACACGGCATCATACATTTGCCACTCACAAGGTATATTCTGAGGATATCATGACACGTCTTGTGCAAGCAGCTCTGGAAGTAACGAATGCCAGCAGAGAGGAAGTCACTGAGAAAGTCGGCCTTCATTTTCTCGGATTCATAGGCCAGTATGGTTACGACAGGATTTTGAAAGTCCTCGGCCGGCATATGAGAGATTTCCTGAATGGTCTGGATAATCTTCACGAGTACTTACGGTTCACTTACCCGAAGCTAAAAGCGCCATCGTTTTTCTGTGAAAATGAGACAGAAAGTGGCCTCACATTGCATTATCGATCCTCAAGAAAGGGGTTCCTTTATTACGTGATTGGCCAGATTAAAGCAGTCGGTCAGTTCTTCTACCACATTGAAGTGGACGTCGAAGTGTTGGAGTACAATGAAAACAAAGAAGGCAGTTACGCCTTGTTCCAACTCACATTCGACAACAGTGTTTATATGGAAACACGTCGACGGCCTAAACGCCATTCAGTCATTTCCCTCAACGGCGACACGGGCAGCTTGAAGATACCGATGGAAATTTTCTACGAGGTTTTTCCATTTCACATTGTTTTTGATCGAGACATGACAATTTCTAGCACTGGAAATAGCTTGGAAGCAATATTGCCCTCTCTTCCTGGAAAAACAATTGTCTCACAGTTCACAATCATTCGGCCGTTCGTCCAGTTCACATGGGAAAACGTAAGTTAGCATGATCTGTTTTTTAAGTAGTTTTATTTACTTCTCTTTTCACCCAATCTTTTTTCTTTCAGTGACCTTCATATGGTTTTCATCATTTGTGGAATTCATTCCCTTAAAAAATGCCACATTAATTATTTCGAAATAAGTTTTTAAGGGCAAACGTAATTTTTTATTCATTTGGGGATTAGTTTTCTTGTCAACTGAGTCCCGTCGCAAATGAAAAATGTCTGTCAATTTGCTATAGTCAACAAATTGAAGCTTGACTGGTAACATGGTAACTTTCCCCTTAGCCATACTTTGGAGAACATAATATACTATCTTACTTGGAGACCGAATGAATTTTTTAAAAGGGTTATAGAATTTATCAAAATATTTTCTCTTTAAAAAATAGAGCAAACTTAAAATAGCTTAAAAGGGATTCACACCTTCAGACTCAAGTTTATTCAGCTTGCTACCTGAGATGGAATGTACTAGCCTGTAGTCCTTAAACCCCTTGGTTTAAAAATTTTTCTCAATGTTACAGAATTTTTTTTTACAACTGATATAATCAACAGCCCTCTTAATATCTCCAACTTTTGTTTCATAATAAATCAATTTTGTGCCATCATTTTTGTCTGGTTTTTCTGAAAGAGATTGAAAGGACATATAGAGAGTGAACATAATTCATTTCTGTTTTAGATTTATACAAGGAGAATTATTACAAATGCTTATGGCACTGCTAAGAAATATGTGCCTTTTTTCTGAGCCAAACAGAAGATATTTGTGTCAAGTTTAACGTGCAATCATTTGTTGCATCTTGCTTGGATAAGGAGTTAAATCTTTCTCATGAAGAACATTGTACTCTCTCCTCTTGTAACAAATTTAATTAACATGCTCCATCTTAAAGAAGTTCTGCTTGAAATATTTTTGGCTTTTTTTATTAATTTAGTGTGGCTTTTGTGTAATACTTAAGCTTTCTCAGTCATGCATCAACACCATAGAAGTGTGTATGACAATATGGCTGCTGATTAAAAAAAAACTCAGGGAAATGGCTTAAATTCATTATGATTTTGGTTTTCAATGGCAGGATATAAGGGTGAGTTTTAATTGGTAAAATGCTGGTTTTTACAGTCATGTGAAGTAAATGTTAAAAATGTACAGGTTCAGTCAGCGAAATTTGCGTGCCAATTACCGTGCAAACTGATCCACAATAATAAATAATTCAGACTTCTTTGCTTGTCAAGTTTCTGTACAGAAATATTTTTTGAAGTCAAGATAAAATTTTAATAAAGTTATTTGTTCTTTCATGTTTATTTTCACTTTCATAGTTCATTATGTCCCCTTTGTTTCAATATCTATAACTAGATTGGGAAAAGACTTAAAATTAAAACAGAATTGATTATCATACATTTTTGTGAGGTAATTTTGGTTTAGATTCTTATTTTTGAACAAGAATTGCATTTCCAATGTAAAAAAATATATCTCTGTGGCGGATCATTATGTTGTCTCCTTTTGCTTTCTACTTAATGATTACATACTTCCTGTGTATTCATCAAGAAAAGTGAACTTCCATTGATAAGTGCTATCCCACAATTATGAAGATCTGATGGCTAAGTGATAGTGGTGTGGAAAATTTTTTCCCAGTGGAAAACAAACATCATTTAGACTTTGAATTTGAATTTGGAGTTGGAGTCTTTATCATTCAAGTGTCAGCTTCTAAATTTTCATCTACTAATCTTCACAAAAGTGAGCAAATGATAAAACAGAAAGTTTTGAAGTGTTTCTGGTTGCCTTATACATATTAATGAATAAAGGCTGATAGTTTCGAAAGAAACTGTTTGGGGCTGCGTCGGTGGGAGTAACGAAATAATTTGAATATATCAACAAAGTTGAAATGGTAAATTGGCCACCGTAATGATTACAAAAGCTGACGTTTCGAGCGTTAGCCCTTCGTCGGAGCGAATAGAGGTTGTGGGTTGTGTGTGCTTTTAAAGGCAGAAAATGGAGCTACGTTATTGGTGGGTGCATGGCAAAGAGAAAAACATGAATAAATTAGTGGAATGAAAAGTGTTCATTGATCCCTGTGGGATTGAGACTGCCGGTTTGAAAGATGAGCTTTTGTTCAAGATTTTTACGGCTTTCCGTGCCACCTAAGTGCAAGGAAAGACCGCAGATTGCCATATGTTGTAATCATTCTAAGCAACATATGGCAATCTGCGGTCTTTCCTTGCACTTAGGTGGCACGGAAAGCCGTAAAAATCTTGAACAAAAGCTCATCTTTCAAACCGGCAGTCTCAATCCCACAGGGATCAATGAACGCTTTTCATTCCACTAATTTATTCATGTTTTTCTTGTTGCCATGCACCCACCAATAACGTAGCTCCATTTTCTGCCTTTAAAAGCACACACAACCCACAATTCCTCTATTCGCTCCGACGAAGGGCTAACGCTCGAAACGTCAGCTTTTGTAATCATTACGGTGGCCAATTTACCATTTCAACTTTGTTGATATATCCAAATTATTATACATATTAATGTTGAAGTGAAAATTATACATGTAAATTTGGGAATTCAATTTGATTTAGTACCAGGGATAAAGCTACAATTTTTAAGACAGAAATTTGAAGCAAAGCTGAGTGACAGTGTTTTTATTGTAGCTGAGAAGATCATTTTAATATTGGTATATTCTCCTTGGGTTGTAGACTTTTTCAACACAGACCTGTATTTTAAATCAAGATTTTATGGCTGGAATTTTTACTCTGTCAACTAATATTCTCTTCTGACAAACTTTCCAAAATTCTGTCTATCTAAGGTAGGATTATTGCTTCCTTGTCAAAATTGGTAAATTAGTTCTGATGCTATCCCATAATCCTGTAATCATGCACTATACATGTTTTCCAACTTGTGGTTTCATGAAGACCATATCAAGATCTAATGGTTACCCTTTAATTGTTACAATGTAAAAAATCTTTTACATTTGTGTATCAAAAAATAATGCAATTATTTCCTTAATTCAGTAACAGTTGATTGACAAGAAGTGAGCTTTACCATCTTTATTTTACAGGTCACATTACATACAAATGTGGTGTTTGAATTGCAGTCCATTGAGCCTGTGTTACAGAACAATACTGCTCTTTTGGGGAATGGTACAAATGGAGAAATAGTAAATGGAACAGATAAAGATCTCCCCAATGAATTATGCTGCATCCATCTTAAGGGACAGATGTTGTATATGGAAGACTGGCAATCTATGGTATACCTTGCTACTCCAATGTAAGTGCGTCTAGAATCTGCAAGTTTGATCTATTTATTTTTTATTGTGTTTCTTTGGTAGGTGATCATTTTAATATATGGTGTAGGTCATGGGTATCTATGCCTGTAGTTAAAAATCATTTTCCTAATTTAATTAAAGTTGGGAATTTCCATGGGAAGAAACCCCTATGTATAGTAGAGATAGAAGACCTCCTTTTACACTCAATATATGTACATGAATGTGAATTACATATGGTAATAAATAAATATTAAGCGAATGGAAACATGCATCTACCAGTGATAGATAAATTGTACCTCGATCAAGATAGGTAAATTTAAGGCAAAGATAAAGTTGAAATGGATATTGTTGTCTGTATCAGACTAAATGTATATTAAAGGTGTATGTTGCTAAAAGTTTATGAAAGGGCAAAGGTTTAAATGCACTTTTGCATGTTAATATGAGAACGTACAATTTGAGGGAACCACATGTATTAACACAAGATTTTCATGACTTATTTTCATGAGAGCACGATGGACTTACTCACAATATGGCAGCTTAGCCAGGTACCCAGAAATAGTCACTTTTTGGATTCTAGACTGCTGTTTACCCTTTTCTCTCAAATCAAACTCTTTAGATTTTAGAATGATGTGAAATAAATTGATGACAAACGAACTCCAGGCTATAAATGCCACAACCAATGAAATACTAATTTGTTGCTTTGCTATTAATTTGTTCACTGTTGTTTTCATTTATAATTGTCATTAAGTTTGGGCTCATAAGTAATTAAAGTGCTACTGAAACGAAATTTTCGTATCTGAAATATTTTCTCTAACCTGTAGTTTTGAATATGCTGATCATCATGAGATAATTTGCTTTGGCTAAAAAGAAGCGAGAGATATCTTTTTTAACCGTTCAAATCAAAAATTTTACACAAAACCATGTCCGGGCCTTAGTACCAAGCGAAATGGATTGATGACGTCACTGGTTGTGTTCACTCCGATAACGTGGTTTATTTCACTCACTGTTTGTTTGTATTCGTGGGCGAAGGAGATGGCAGATATTGAAGTTTTGTCAAGTGAATCTTCTTCTGAACGAAGCAAAGTTGTCTCCAGTAGCGAAGAGGAAGATGGTGACGTAAAATGGGGTTGACAGGCCTACACGACCCCCAAGCGTGTGTTTAGAGTAGCCTATTCAAAGTTTAGCCCTCACGAGTATGTCTTTGAGCAACCACCCTCTTTTGTAAGATACGAGCGGCGGATTGTTGTATAGTTCACTCAGTAGTGGTTGTGTTTCTATTAAATGCCAGTTTTTCATGAGAATTTGCTTTATGTGTGGCACTGAGTACGCACATCAGGGATTGCATCTTTTTCGAATCGTTCACCTTTGTAGATGTACAGCTATTTTTTTGACTGTCTCGATCGTTAAGTTGTCTTGATTGCTTTCAGCTTACGTCGCGCGCTGATTCGATCGTACTACAGTTCTTAGTGTTCAGTGTTCTAGCCGTTTTGGCTCGTTTTCTTTTCTTTATTTCGGTATTAAAACGACCGATTTCACGTTCATAGAAGCACATGATCGCCTTTACTGTTTCGTGCTCCGCGTTGTTAAGGATTTGCTTTATCTCATTTTTGAAATCCTCGTCTGCTCTTATTTTGGCCCTCACCCTATATTGTAGGGATTCTGGGCATGTTCTGCGAGGCATTTGGTACAGAGGGATTTGTTCGTTATCCTCAGACTTGCCGAGTAGATCATCTTCAGTGGCGGTGTCGTATGAGGCTTCCATGTTTTCTTCATTCTCTGAATGGCATTGCTTTGGCCCGGGGCCTTTAGTAGCCCATCTACCGTTATAATGTCTTTCGACATTTTCTGTAGATGGTCAAGCAAGACCGCAGTTTCGATCCTAATCTTGTGGATCTCGTCAGTTTCCGATTAACTAAATAGACTGGTAGAGATTCGTTCTCGGTATCAGTCGGGAATTTTGCTCCCTATCCAGGCGAACCTCCCGCAGATAGCCAAGATGCCGATGTGGCCGCCGATGAATAAGACGAGGATGGCATTTTGCCCGAAATCCTGTTTTTCAGCCTCCCAACATGCAAGCCACACACCATGCTTTTACCCTTCTTTCACAGAAGTACACAACCAGTGACGTCACAGGGCTGTTTTGGCCGCGCCAAGATGGCCGCCAATTTTGATCTCAGCCGGTCAACTTCGAATGGTTAAAAATGTACTTTCCGCTATGCTTTGGCCCAAAAAAAGTACACAGCGTTTGCAAATAACGTTCAACCTCTATAATATTGCAAAAATCTCGGATATGAAAATTACGTTTCAGTAGCACTTTAAACCCCTTTAGGCAGCTGGAGTGTATTGGCTGATAATGTGCTCTGCTGAGAGAAAAATGAATATTTGGTTGAGAAGCAAGCTTTGAGGCAAAGTGTGAAAGCCAAGGATATAATCAGACAACATACCAGGAAGTTTATATATTTTATAACCCTCCCTTGAATTTTTATATTGCAAAAAAATGGCTCCTAAAAAAGCATTAGTCTTGATTTAATGGCAAATCACTAGAAAGAGAGTGCATTTCTTTCATGTGAAATAAGAGAGATAAAAATAAGAAAGTCTCCATTTCATTTGGTATGTTTTTTTTTTTTCATGGAGATGATGTAGTGAAAAGGAAAATGCTGACGAAGGTTGGGATTAATGCATGATTGCTGTCTGGTGATTTTGCACATAAAGTAAATTGGTAATATTACACATTGTTTGACTTTTTAAATCAGAAATAGTGAAGTTTTAGAATCTTAAAAGACAGTCTCAGTTGTGTTCTAATTTCAGCATTGAAAAGTTGGATGTGATGTGTTCCCTTGGATTGTATATCAATGACCTGAGTATGCATGACTCGAGCAGGGACCTTGTGCTTGCTGGAACACAACAGTCAGCAGAACTCAGGCTGGCTCTTGATCAGGTTTGTTAGACAACATTAAGCCACTGACCCCAATGATTAAAAGTGATGGCATCTAATTTCTCTCTCCAATTTCACTCCTGAATCAAACGTTAAGGTCTTAAGAATAAAGTATATGATCACCTACCAAAAAAACTCTTGACTATATTCTCCTTGTCAGCACCTTAAGAAATGTGTAGAGAACAGTATGGGGAATTTGTATTTTGATGTTTAGCTGTAAAGCATTAAGCCCTCTAAAGGTAACAAATTGTTTTCATGCAAATGAGAATACTACTGTTGCAATATGCCATTGCATATTGCAATTAGTCCATAATTGTTTTATGGTTATTCCCAGTACACACCACTCTTTTATTCATATGCAATTAGCTATAGATTGCGTTAAAAATTATTATTCATAGCGAGTGTGAATGTCTTGTATTTAAGCATCCAGAAAGCGGTTAGGACGCAGAAAATAAAATTTAATTCTCATTTCTAGGAAAGGTTGTCTTGTGCAGATATATTTCTTCATGCCGGAGACAAAAAAAACCCAATGAGGAAACATTAGCTATAGATTGCGTTAAAAATTATTATTCATAGCGAGTGTGAATGTCTTGTATTAAAGCATCCAGAAAGCGGTTAGGACGCAGAAAATAAAATTTAATTCTCATTTCTAGGAAAGGTTGTCTTGTGCGGATATATTTCTTCATGCCAGAGACAAAAAAAACCCAATGAGGAAACACTACTGGAAGATTTCATCTATTTTTAGTTTTCTCCAACTTATAAATGAAACCCTGTTGCATCTGAGCCATGAATTTTGTGATTTTAAAATCCTTTTTCTCTTTAATTTCTCTTTATGTAAGTTCAATTTAAATTGCAAAATTTCATAAATGTAGCATAATGTTATGCAGCTGTAGTAATGCTTTGATGGAACAAGGCAATATTTATCTGTGTTAAATATGAAGTCATGAATTTCTTTAACCAATGTGGGGAATAATTTTCATTATTGTATAATTTGAGAGTGATAAGTGAACAACATCTCAAAATGTTGTTCAAAATGTGAGCAATGTACACATAATTGGGCGTAGTGTTGAAACAAACAGAAAGAAAACAACATTCAACTGTTCAATATATATATATATAGCAGATAGATCAGATTGTTGGTAATATTTTAGCAACAAATGAATGGTAGATATGACTGCCAACTTCATTAGCAGTACCTACTTAGCTGGTTATACTGATTACTGAAAATGTCTGAAATGGTGGCATAGCTGCAGTAATTTGAATACTTGGGCAGCTGTTAATTTGACCCTTAACAGGTGAATCAGTCTTCAAAGTCACTTTGTTACAGGATGCCTTCAATAGTCCCTTTTACAGTTGTGGGATTGGTGACCAAGCCTTTGAACAGGGGTGAGGCTAAGGGTGACCCTGTTGTGATAGAGACCTGTATCTAGTTAGCATGATAACAAAGTAATTTGCATTTGAAAAGCAGCAACATTTCCATCATAACAAGGTCACCCTAAGCCTCACTCCTGTTCAAAGGCTTGGCCACCAAGCCGACAACTGTAAAAAGGACTTTTGAAGGCATCCCGTGACAAAGTGACTTTGAAGACTGATTTCAACAAATCTCAAATCAACAAACATTTCAACAAATCTCAAATCAACAGATTATGTAGCTATATTGGCATTAATATTGTACACAGTAAAATCATAAATCAATAACTTAAGTACATTATCAAGACAATCTAAGCTCAAGTTGGTGTGCTCGATGTTGTTGAGTGGTATTTGTCACTTAAAAAGGCATGCAGCTTGTAAAATGTGCAAGGAATACTGAAGGAATCTGATCACAATAGTTCTTGAGTGTTTTACTATCTCTGTAATCTTCATGTGCAATTTCCTGCAAAAGGTAAAATATCCTTGAAAAGTTGATATTATGATAAATATTTATCCCAATGTGCTTTTGAGGAGTTCATGACTTCATGTGATTTTTCTTTTTTTCAATCCCTCCCTGTCTTTTTATAACATAAATCAAGTAAAGCATGCACTCAGACCAGTCAGTCAGATTGGTCAGTCAGTGTCTACTATTTGCCCTGGGATGTATATGCTGCTAACATGAGCAAATATATCCAAATAAGCAAATGTTTCACAATTAAGAAATTGTTTTTTGTGTCATAAAACAAATGGTAAACACCACAGTGTACACTACTGAGTTATGGGTGCACTTGGTTGGTTTGCTAAGCACTCAAGCTAGAGTTGCTCTCATCTATCTCTTTGAGTGACTCTCGCACGTCTTTTGGGCTTAGCAACCTCCCATGTGTATCCATAACTCAATAATGTATGCCATTTGTTAATTACATATGGAGTGTCACCCCTCCTGAAGGGAAATAAATGGTTAATGTTTAAAAACTCAACTGTGTTAACCATGAGAAAAATTTTTATTTATTATTGATTATTTTATTGTACAGGAATTGATCAAAAGTGCCAAGCTCGAGGAGAGCATGAAGGAACTGGACATTGAGAAGAGGCGCACTGACTCACTGCTCTATCAAATGATCCCCAGAACAGTTGCAGATCGCCTCAGGCAGGGTGAACCAGCTCTGAATACTTGTGAGGTATGCAAAGTCTCAACAACTTCCGAGTAACCTTTATATAGTCATTGGACATTACATCATTCCAAGGTCTGATAAATCAGCTAAATTGTGTGCCTTGAGTGTTTATTTCTGCCCTGTGGCCATCACCCATTGGCCATATTTTATGAAACTGCTAGTTAACATCTGCATTAGTTGACTTCTACATTTGCCTCCTTATGTGCAATATCTGAGCGTAATCAAATAATTATGTAATAAATCCCTTAATTTATTCCTTTGTCTGGGTTTCTTTTTAGATGTTCCATGGTGTGTCTGTTCTGTTCAGTGATGTGGTTGGATTTACACACATCTGTTCATTAATCAGCCCTATGGAAGTAGTGACCATGTTGAACAATATGTACACTGTGTTTGACCAGATCAGCGAGCAGCATAATGTCTACAAAGTGAGTGATAATCTATGGCTGACAGCAAACTTGATTCTGCATTAGCTTGTGAATGCAAAATAACTTTTCACTGGAATTCAATGAATCTATTTCAAAACAATAGGGGAAATACTCATTGAAAGCAGTTCAATATCACTTGTTATCTCCGTCCTACCATTTTCACAACAATGTTATTCACTTTTGCCCGCCTCCTTTGTATAGCATTGTCTAATTTTTCCCCACAGAGTCAGTAGGGGTTAATTTTGCCTACCACATAGAGAAATCAGAGTCATTCAAATGGCCTTATGAGAGCTGCTTTTGAAGTTTCCCCTCTGATCCTTGTCAATAATTCCTTTTTTGGAGCTTAGCCCTGTATGCCCTAATATCAGCATTCATATTCTCCATGCTCTTCTCAATACATTTCCTTTGATTTTGATTAGGAGAATTTGTTTAACAATCAAAACATCTTAGGTGGGCAATCATTCCATTCTCACAATCTGAATGAGTGATTCAGTATTATTATTCTAAGGTGAAATTAGCTGCTGGTCACTCTAAAGATTTTAATTTAAGGTGGCTCGTACCAGTTTCCTCGTGCGGGCAACAGATCACTCTAGCCTCACACACGCGAGAGAAACGTGCGAAAGAAGCGCGAGATTAAAGACGAAAATTTAAAACAAAGATGGTGGCGCGAGGATTTTTTTCTACTTATGTGAGAAGTTTACCTAAGAGCTTGTTGTTGATGTGTTGAGCGGCCACTATGAATGCAGGAGATAGAAACTAAGATAACGAAGACGATTTTCGGAGAAGTAAAGGTTGCTTCACTTCACATTTAAAAGAAATATTCAACCGATATGAAATCTTGCGACGGCGAAAAAAGAAGAACTCAAGTGAAGGATAATCTACCTGAAGTCGACGAAGACTTTGAAACTTCAAGGAAAATAATATGATATAGCCAGAAGTCATGTGTAGGATTTTTAAGATGAGCTCAGGAGGCTGTCTTTTACGGCTGTTAAATGATTTTCTTAGCAGTAAACGTCTGTAAACATCAGATCGCTGGTGCACGCGCGAGCACACGCAATTGTCAGCGGTAGCTAAAACAGATCATGAGCAAATGTCGATCTTATAGAATCCAGATTTTTAAATGCGCGAGAACGCGCGTGGAAATTGCTAAACTCACGAAAGCTATTGCATGAAAACAAGTCCGGTGACCCCTTCTTTTTATTGTTCCAATATGATAATAACGTCGAAAGGAATCATCAGAAAAAAAAATAGAAAATTCTACGGAAGGAAATTTGTGATGTGTGAAAATTGCCCTTTTTGTAGATTTTCTGAAATTCCACTTCGTAGAATTTTTTAAAAATCTTTGTGCATTTTCCTTTTCAAGTGCCAAAAGCAATCACTGAAAAAAATCAGGGGGTCACTGGGTTAGTTTTCAAATTATTTAAGCCACAAGCTAAAAAATGCGTCTGAATAAGCCTATGAAAGCGTTGCCATGGAAACTGCTAGTGACGAAATGACACTTATTTTTGGATAACCAATGATTATGTAATTCAACCCCATAAAAGCATTCAACTGGCCTTGGTCAGTCTTTCTGTTGTATTCTTTCAAAGTTACAAACCATCAAAAAGATGAAAACCGGTACGAGCCACCTTAAGGGTTTAAAAATATGTATTGTTACAGGTGGAGACAATTGGTGATGCATACATGGTGGTGAGTGGTGTCCCCGAAAGGAGTATGTATCATGCAGAACACGTCGCAGACCTTGCACTGGATATGATAGCTGCCATGCCAACACTCCGTGATCCATCAAAATCAAGTGAACACCTTAAGATAAGGATAGGTAAGAACATTTTTCTAATAAAATTCTTTATTGTAGGTCAAGCGTGGTATCCTTTTTAATTTAACTGAGGTTGCCTGTGATATACAATAAATACGTATGATGCACGATCCTTGCAGTAGAGAGCGCTATTTATGCAATAGTGAAAAATCAAACCTGAATAAAATCAAGTTTGTACGGGATTCGAACCAATGACCTCTGCGATACTAGTGCAGTGCTCTACCAATTCAGCTAACAAGCCAACTGGGAGCAGGCCATCCAGGCCGATGAATATATGAACTTCACTTCATATATTCATTGTATACAATAAATAGTTAAAAACCAGATTGAAGTAACAGTCAATTATTTAGGTGTGACTCCCATGCAATCCAATGCAAATGCAAATGAAAGTGCAGCTTGGGGTCAATAAACAATGCCAAGAGTAATCTGCTGATTTTTAGGAAAACCTAGGTCAACTAAAGAAATTCGGAGTCACATTGCTGAGTCAAGTGAAGACAGAGTTCACGTTAACGCACATGTGTGCATCTTATACGCACAAAAAATTAAAAGGACGTAGAGTTTTTGCCAATGTGCGTCCTTGGGACGCAGGAAAAAGGTTCCAACTAGTTAGGAGACAGGGTCTGGCGGGCCAGTTACCCAAGAATTACTGCGATCATCATGGCATGTCCTTTGACCCGCCATTTTGTCATGGTCAAGAACGTGTCTACTCAGAAGGGCTTATTCAATATATTCGATGTTTGAAAGGGGAAACCTGGAAGTGATACAGATCTGGGGGATGATACCCAAGTGGAGAAACACAAATTTGTCCTGAATGGTTGGAGGAGTTTCAATGGTTAAAATATTATTCGACCGAAAAACAAATGGTTGGTGTAATAAGAAACATGAGCACACTTTATTCCAAAATTAAAGCTCTATTAATAGCGTTAACACCTAGTCTTGGCTTTTGCCTCTCTGTTAGAAACTATAAAATCAAATTTTAGTAAAAGGCAGGGAACCCCTAAAAAGCTAAAGGGACCCCCAAATTTTTGGAACTGGGGGTCCCAAGGACCCTCAACTATCAAAACTAAGGGGAACTCTGTGAAAAGTGATAGTGATGTGATTGCAAA
The DNA here is from genome assembly GCF_964205215.1 of Stylophora pistillata. NCBI lineage: Eukaryota > Metazoa > Cnidaria > Anthozoa > Scleractinia > Pocilloporidae > Stylophora > Stylophora pistillata. The sequence goes on along the minus strand of NC_142528.1, from coordinate 17,719,918 downwards.
CCCCAACTAACAATCCACTGATATTTGTTTGTATTCTGCATTAGGTGTTCACACTGGTATGGTTGTAGCAGGTGTTGTTGGTTTGAAAATGCCACGGTATTGTTTGTTTGGTGACACTGTCAACACTGCCTCTAGGATGGAGTCTACAGGATTGGTACATTGACTTTTTTAAGTTTATGATTTTGTGGCACTAGTAAGTTATTGAAGACATACACTTAGGGTCTAAGTATTCAAGCTCAGGTCAAACTCATGTCTTTTGAAAACTAGTTTTGATAATGATAATGTTGGAGTATCTGTTCTATTGAAATTCTATTGAAACAATTTTCATTTTCATGAAGGTAGATATATTTGTTAGCCTTGATGAAGAATGAAGTATGGCAGCTTGCTAACACTGTACGAAAGCAAGTTTCAGACATAATTGTGATGTCTTAATACTTTTCCTTTTTTTTTCTTTTTTTTCACATATGTATATTATCAGTAGTTGTTCCTAATTTTTCATTGTTTTTTCCCTGTGATCTTAGTTGTTTTAATTGATTTTTTTCATTTTATGGTATGCATGTTCTGTGATTTAAGTTATTTTTGTATGAAATATCTCAATGTTTTCTTGTCGTAGGCAATGAAGATTCACATCAGTGAGACAACTCACAGTTGTTTACAGGCTGCTAACTATCTCATGAAGCAAAGAGGAAGTATCGATATCAAGGTACTGCATCCACTGACACATTAAATCCTATTTAATTTGTATTTTTATATAGTAAACAACGATTACATTTGTCACTGATGAAGACGAGAAAAGATCTGAGTCTCTATCAGTTCTGATTTTGGGGTCAACTTACGGTACTTTTGTTACCAAACCAAGCTATGGAGAACATGCCATAAACATAAATGAGCTTGGTTGTGAAAAAGAATGATGTTAAACCTCATACAGGGTTCGACACTTGGCTACCTGCATCACTAGCCACCAGGCCAGTGATTTCTAAAATTTACTAGCCTGAAACACAACTTGGTAGCCCGGATCAATTTCCCTCGAGGTCTAGCTACTTGAACCCCAAACACACAAACCTTCCTCTTAACGTATTGGCAAGGTCTTTTAAAATGATAAAGAATAGTACAAACGCTTCAAGTGCGAGGCGATCGTGCAAGGCGATGTGTAAGGCATTGCAGCATTCAGGTAAGCGCAGAGTCTGGGATCTAGCGATGTTTACGATCGACATGCAAGACAATAAAAGACGCCATAAATTAGATGAAAGGCTTCTGCCGTCTTTCTTGGTATTATCATTAAAATTTGAAGTTTATTATTTTTTTAATCAATTGTGAACTTCAAGTAAACTAATTATTCATATAAGTTCTTTCAATTTTTCTACAAGCCTGCCGGCTATTAATCGTGGTTTTTTTACTATCCAAATTTTTACTAGCCTCGGGCCACTGGGCTAGTGGGGATGTCGAACCCAGTTATAGCCTGGACATGACAGGAAAAAGGAAGAAACATGTATTTCAGTTATGACACTGACCTCTCTCTGTATTTTTGCTGCTAGGGAAAGGGAGGAATGAAGACTTTCTGGCTTGTTGGTAAGAAAGAAGGAGCAGAAGCAGTCCAGTCATATATGTCCATGGTAGGAGGCCACACTACTGCAATTGGTGGACACAACCTGCAGGGTGAAATGTCTGATGCTACCATGGAGAGTCACACTTTGAAGCCCAGAGTTGATTCTGTGCCTGAAGAGGAGAAAGTCATTGGAACTGAAGATGATGTTATCATACCACAGAAAGACAGCCCAGTTGCCTACTATGGTCATGTTCCTCATACGCCCCATAACTCTAACAATGGAGTGTACTTCCAATGGGAGAAGGTGGCAAAATAACTCTACACAATTTTGCATTTGTTGTTAAACAGAGATATTTTTTAGGTCTTTTTCAATGAGTTTCTTTGAATGGGTGTGGACAAAATGCCAAACTAGAACCAACAATCCCTGATTTTAAAAATTGATGTGAGCAGTTGTAACCCACACTTTGATAACACCATGTAAGGCTACATTCACTAAGAAATGCAAATTTACCATTTCCTTTATTTTTCTTCAGGTCAATGTTAAACAAGATACTTTAATAGAAGTAGATGATCCTCCTGTGGAAGAGAAACGAAACAAATCAGACATGAAAAATGGACCAAATACCCAGGAGGAAGCAAAGGCTACCAATTCTACACTAACTACCATGTGCAGTCTTTTCTAAATTATCACTGGTTGGTAACTAATTTAACGAGTATACTAAGTAATTTAATTGGTGCTCACAGTACATTAGTTGGAATCATATGTTGCAACATGCAAAAGTACTTCTAACATGAAGAAAACCATGAAACACTTCTTTCTTTTCATGTCAGAATAGATCAAAAGGGAATATGGGTGTCTAAGCTTAAGGATCTGAAAGTTTGGCATGAATTGGAAATGAATGGCTTGAAAACTCAAAGCAGCTTGAATTTTCAAGACAGAAACTGTGGTATGGCGCCCAGAAAGTTTGATCTCTTTTGTACACTAATTAACAATTATTCCACAAGCACGTGTTGGATATGAGATGATAGATAGCCAACGAGGCGCTACATGCCTCGTTGGCTATAATCATCTCATATCCAACAAGTGCGAGTGGAATTATTGTTTTAATAAAAACGCCTCCAAGATATTAGACAAATCTTACCAAATCTTAAATTTTTTAGCTCCCTTTCAATTTTAAGCTGATGCGTACGCTTACCATACTTGTAGATTATGGTATATTGGCTCATATACCATAATGGCTAAGCCAATAAAAAGTATTGCATTGCATTGTTCAATGATCCAGTTTTTAATAATATCTGTTATACTTGTTTTGAGTTAAAGCAAGGGTGAGGCTTATGTGGAGGGTCAGGGGAAATAAACAGATCATGCACACAGCCTTGTACATTGTCATGTAATGTCTTTTAACTGTCTTGATTGCCTTCAGGCACAATTTACAAGTACTGTTCCTTTTTTAAAATGTTAAGAAAAAATGGTCACATGATTGGCAAGGCACTCTGGAGAACAGACTGTTGAGAAGCAAGTCTTATTGTGTTGTGTTCTTGACTTTCAAAGTGCCTCTCCTAAGTGGGAGTATAAATACAAAACTTGAACTTTATAAAAGGATTCAAAACAATGTTATTACCAATTATGTAGATACATATTATATTAGGTAGGGGGAAAATAGTCACGACAGATTAGATCAGTGACCTTTTAAGAACTAAAAATTGCTGAATGTATATTTGAAAAAAAGGGTTCTTATTGAATTTCTAAACGTACTGCCCAGTATCTAGTCTAAACAGAAATGATTGTAAGCCGGGTTTAGAAAACAACAAATATGAACATTGCCAGAGGAATGTTACATTTCATCTGATAGAGATTATAATTTTAAAAAATTCCGGCATCATCTATATTAGATCACCTCGTTCCTTCTTTCTCTGCTACAGATATACACTAACAGAAATTGTGATAGCATACGCTACTTGTCTCATTTTGAACTGGACAGGCAGGGGTACCAACATGCACCTGGCCATGTTTAATTTATACTTGAAGGATTGATGTTAAATACAGTAGAACACCGCAAACTCGAACTCGGTGAACTTGAACACCTGGTAATTCGAACGGTGTCCGGTCTTTTCGTCCATGAGTCTTTTCTTCCAAGTCTTTTCGTCCGAAAGACTCTTTTCGTCCAAGTCTTTTTGTCCTAAAGTATTTTCATCTTAAGTCTGTACGTATGTCTACTTGTTAAGTCGATCTTTCCGCCAAGCAAATAAATAACTATTATATTATATTATATTATATTATATTATATTATATTATATTATATTATAGATAAGGCTATATAAAAAACTTATCGGTGCGAGCCGTTGCCCTTTTGGTTCACCAATCTTCGTTTACGAATTCAACGTCATGAATTTAATACACAGAGAATGAATGAAGTTGTAACGCAATATATTTTATTAAATAGTGGCAAAAATAAAGACTTGCTTGCCGTTTAATTATTTCACGCGAAAGAAATGGGAATATTAAGCTCGTTGTTAAGCGTCCATATTGAGCGTAAAAGGCAACGAAGTGTAACATCACTACGTGTCCGACATACCCAAATGGCGGCGGCTCGCAACAAGTTCTTTATATAGCTTATCTCGCCTTCTAAAAGTTATTTATGTGCTTCGAGAAAAGACTTAACAAGTAAACAAACAGACTTACGTGAAAATACTTTTGGAAGAAAAGACTTGGACGAAAAGACCGTAATTCGACTTCCCTTGACCCCATTTTTCAGTCATTTAGTAGCAGCTAACTCGCGCGGCCGCTAACTCGAACTATTTTTTTCGTTTTCCTTGGGAGTTCGAGTCAGCGGGGTTCTGTTGTACTACTTTATTTCAATTAAGAATTTTACTTGTAGATACTTTTTTACTTGTGGGTACTTTTTATCAAACACGGACAAACTCTATACATATTTTTGGTGTTTAAGTGTTTTTGAGTCTTTTTTATTCCAATGTTCTTTTTGGATACCATGATATATATGAAGTTCATATATTTTGAACTGCGGTATTAGATACATATGATGCACGATCCTCGCAGTAGATAGCGCTATTTAAGAAATAGCGAAAATCAGACCTGGAAAAAAAAAAATCAGGCCTGTACGGGATTCGAACCACTGACCTCTGCGATACTAGTGCAGCGCTCTACCAATTGAGCTAACAAGCCAACTGGGAGCAGGCCGTTAAGTTGATTCGTAATAAACCCGTGAAAGTGATAAATCAGATACAATGATATATATATGAAGTTCATATATTTTGAACTGCGGTATTAGATACATATGATGCACGATCCTCGCAGTAGATAGCGCTATTTAAGCAATAGCGAATATATGGCGAGGATCGTGCATCATATGTATCTAATACCGCAGTTCAAAATATATGAACTTCATATATATCACTGTATCTGGTTTATCACTTTCACGGGTTTATTACGAATCAACTTAACGGCCTGCTCCCAGTTGGCTTGTTAGCTCAATTGGTAGAGCGCTGCACTAGTATCGCAGAGGTCAGTGGTTCGAATCCCGTACAGGCCTGATTTTTTTCAGGTCTGATTTTCGCTATTGCTTAAATAGCGCTATCTACTGCGAGGATCGTGCATCATATGAATGTTCTTTTTGTTGTCTAATTTAAAGTGAACACCAGTGAGACTATTTCCTAATTATATAAAGTCATGTTAGTTATTTACTTGAAGTTCCATATTGTTCACGGAAATGCGACGAGTCCTTATTCGTACTTTAAATGAACTAAGGCTGAATGGCTTTTTTTTATGTTTTGGAGAATAGACTTTAACTTATTTTGGTTCTCGTGCTATTTTATAGATGTTGTAAGAACAACATGTGACTTATTGCGCCATTTTCTCATATTTATGGGTACGTACATCTTCAGTATTTCGTCTTGCTGTAATTTTGTTTAAGCACTTGGTACTGGATACCGACAGAACAACTCTCTTCTATTCATTGTTTAATCAATCAGAAGAATTGATAGATGATCATTAGCCCAGTGGCCTGGATAGTTATTTATTTGCGTCTGTGTCGTAGGTATTTTTTTTAGAGGAGGGAAGGGAAGGGTTTACAGGACAAAAAGTGTTGCAGTAGTTTGCTTTTAATTTTTCTTCCATTGGTTTGCTGTTTTTTCTTTTTCTTTAGAGATTCTTTATTACACATGCGTGTCTTGAATTAAAAAATCCCAGTAGATGAATATTAATTGCTCTACGTGAGTTGGTGTGGTAGACTTTTGACAGTGAATGAACAATCAGGGTTTTTTTTACCTATTGTTTAATTATGCGAATATTTTTTGTTTGCATGGGTCATAAACTTTCACAATGTAGATACTAGATCAGCAAGGGATGTACATGAAATAGAGATGAATATACTAGGAAGTGGATTATACAGTTTTTTTGTTTGTAAATAGAGAATAGTTTTGTGTATATACTTTGTAATAATAATTATGAACACCATTGCTTTGCGAAAAAAAAAAATTAATCAATATCTTACTAACATAGTTCGAGGTCCGCACTATAAGTCACAAGGCCGAGTTTTATCCGCTCGGATTTTTGGTGCAAAGCGCATGCGCCCCAAATCCGAGCGGAATAAGCGATCTTCCGTTACTTACTGAACAGACCGAGAACTTGAGGAAGTAAGACGTACTAACCGAGACATATGATAAAGTGTTATAGGGAAGACAGCCAAAAAGAATTATGATAATTTCTATATCACTCTTATAAATAACCCTTTTTACATAAATGAGGACAGTTGGAAAGCAAGTTGGACTTGCAAGTTTTCATTTTCCTTGAACTCAGGGTGTTCTCCATTTTAACAAGAAGTTCAGCTCTAACAATAAGAGCACCTGCTTGATTTAGAACCTTGGCGCAGACTGTAGATTGGTTCTCTTGTTTTTAGAACTCGCGGGAAAGATAAGCATCATGCTCGCTAGACAGACCTGAACATCTTATTGAAACAAAATACATAATTGGCAGCGATACGGAAGATCTTTTAAACGTTTTTGTAAAACATCAAAGCTGAATGGAGAGTTCTTAGGTGAAGATTTGTCATTTCGGCTGTTTACGACGCGACAGTTGATTCCACAGTAAGCCAAAGACACTTTTACATCGAAAGTTGTCTTTGAAAAATTTAATCGTGTTTATTAACATCAAATTACACTCGAAATCATGTTATTTCCTATACTTATATCGATACAACAGCCCGTTTGTAATTGAGACTAAGTTTCTGAATAACACGGCACTCATGAATGAATGTTCTTGTTTTGTCTGTCAAGCACAGATGTTTTATCAGGTTACATAATAAAGAAGATGAGAAGAAATGTAGATAGGTCGGTGTCTGATGAAATTGGTGAATTATATCTTCTAATGAATGGAATATTGTACAAATGGATATTAAATAATATATATAAATCAATTTTATTATCTTGGGTACTGGGACACCACAATGGATTTAGTTTGGTCACCATTGTACGATAGAAGTTAGTTAAGGAAATCAATAACACGAGAACTTGTGTCGTTATGAAATGAGAGACGTACTGAGCATGTTCCTATTGGTCAAAACCTTTTTTACTGGAAGATCAGAGGAAACTGAAACGGGTTCAAGTTACTGACAGTTTACAGTCTGTTATTAGCGGGTTTGTTAAAAGAAGGAATATATATGTGTAATAAAGTATATGAGGTCAAAATTTTCGTACTCAATTTGAATAAACTATCTCTTGAAACCCAGTTTCTTGTCATGACCTTTCCTCTCTCAGGAAGTGAGGAAACAAGCTCAATTCAGAAGTTTCGCGTCACTATTCAGAACAGCACAGCCGTTTAGTCAGCCACATGACTTATCGGAGCAGTTTTACATCGTATACCTACTAATGGAAAACCAAATACAAAATATCGAATTAAATAACCTAACTATCATAATGTTCGCAAGTATAGGAAAAAAAACTATCTAATTTGTACGAATGGCGGAAACGAAAGTGTAAGTGATGACGCTTGTTTTCTCTTGTTCACGAACGTACCTACTTTAGACATAACATGACTCCACAACTAACTTTCCGTCGCTTAGCTGTACAATCTTGTCACATTCTTCAATGGTTTTAAGCCGATGGGCGATGGTGATTACTGTTGAGCTTTTGAGTTTTTCATGGATTGTTTCATGTATGATCTGCTCTGTTTTGGGGTCAACATGAGCAGTGGGTTCATCTAGGACCACAATTTTACTCCCTTCTAGTAAAACACGAGCTAAACAAACCAACTGCTTCTCTCCTACGCTCAGATTTCTTCCTTTGTTTGTTATAGTATAATCCAATTTGCCCTGAAAGTTCTCGACGAGTTTCTTCAATTGCACAGTTTCTAATGCGTCCCACAAATCAACATCGCTGTGTTTTTGCAGTGGATCGAGGTTCATTCTAAGGGATCCACTGAACACAACAGGATTCTGGCTAAGCACGGAGATGCAACTCCTAGAGTCTTGAAGATTTAAACTGTTAAGCTCCACTCCGTCCACGGTGATTGACCCTTCAGCTTCAGGCATGCGCAGAAGAGCAGAAACTATGCTTGATTTCCCGGATCCTGTTCTACCGACAACTCCAACCTTTGAATGTCTTTCGATGTTCATATTAATTTTCTTAAGTGCTGCTGGTCCGTCAGGGTAGTATGTGAGAGATAACTCAGTAAATTTGGTGTCTCCATTTGTCGGCCACTGTTTTGGTTTTTCTGTTGGTGTATCGTAGCCCGCTTCAGGTTCTAGTTTGGTGACTGCCATTACTCTCTCTACAGATGTCATCAAATTCTCGACTTCACAGGACTGTTGAACAGATACCTGGGTGAAGTGAGAAGTTTCAAAGACGTACACGAATGCAAGACCAACGAGAGCTGAAAATTAATATTATACCGTCAAACCTTTTCATAAAAGACCTTGCTAATGTTTTGTAAATCTTGTACGCAAGTGTAGTGAATTATAAGAACTGGTTGAACTCAAACACTCGGTTGATTTTGGGCCGATAAGTTCGGTTGCAAACTCTTGATAGAGGCAATTTGGTTCTATCAACTAAGTTGAAATTGTAAAAGAATTAAAAAGCTGACATTTCGAGCGTTAGCCCTTCGTCAGAGCGAAGTTTCGCTCTGACGAAACGTCAACTTTTTAACTCTTTACGATGGCCAATTTACAATTTTAACTTAGTTGATATAACCAAATTACCTTGTTACCCCCACCGACGCAGCACCACAGTTTCTTTAGAAACTTACCTCCTTTATTCTTGCTAAAGGCACTTTGCTTTTTCTAAAAGAGCATCAAAACCCCACTCTCATGATCATTCTTTACCTGCACTGAGGAGTCTTCCTGAGAAGCTACAGGTTCAACTTAAAGAGCCTATTGTCCCCATTTAGAGGAAGAAACGGTGCCCCCAAATATCATAATCTTTCGAAGTCCGGAGTCAGACGATTAGCTGATTAAATCGGTTATTGTCATAGACAAAAGAACATTCTTTATACAAGACGAATGGCGCATTTTACAAATATAACTACCCGTGGGAAAAGCAAATATGATTATTACCCTAGAAACCCACCAAACATTTCTCGACAGAAAATGAGTAATTCCTTAAACTATATTGAGTAAGGGAGAACCCACGATTTGTTAGGTTGTTGCTTACCGTTGTCATGGCAAAATAGAGCAGCAACTAAGGCAACAGCGCCGATCAAGATGGCAGATAAGAGATCTAATCTTATTCCAAGCCAACGAGTCGCGGCCAATACCATGTAATATGCTTGATTGTGTACGTCTTGATATCTGCCAAGTTGGAAAGAATGAGATCAGACAAATTAAGGTCACCACATCTCCAAAGACTTCTTTCTTCTTATTCAGGTTCCCTATGTCCTCTTACACGCATTCGTGTGAAATCAGAGTTACTTTGTGCCTGTTTTCAGTTCAATATCAGTACATCAACCCCACAAAATCACAAAACTTCATTGTCTTCATTCAGTTAGATGTTCTTTAGACTTAAAACCAGCCTTCATACACCAAAGAAGTCTCTTCTGCGGCTTATTATCATTACTTTGAGTATTTCATTTGACTTTTCCAGCCTTAACACGGAGGAAATTCGGCACAATAACCATACAACCAACGCTCTAAGTCTCCTCCCTCGCTTTCCAATCATCACTTTCAGCAATTCACTGTTAGCACGACTTTTCCAGTCTTGACACGAACGAAATTCTACATGATGGGAATACAGCCGCTCTAGGTCATTTAGGAATTTAACGCAACTTAAATATTGTGCTTAAAAATGCGAAAAAGTGTTTTCTTTCACCACCACAATGAAAAGAGGACACGGTGGTAATTTCTCATTAATAGTAATGTTACCTGTGTAACTGATCAGCAAAATCGCGTTGTCTTCCGCGGGAACGAATGGTGTCCAAACCATCTAATGTTTCCGAGATATGTGACAACACAGGACTGCGGCACACAGATTCTAGCCTCTTCAGTTCTCTAGAAGTCTTCATGAAGTACCTTGCAATGTAAATGTATAGGATGATGATAGGCACTACAACTGCTGCTAGCCACGCATTCGCGAGCCACGGGACGAGAGCTGCAGTCAAGACGAACAACACCAACTGGACTGCAAAAAGGAATGTCTTCGGCAGAACTTCGTCCATGCAGCCGATGTCTTTAGAAAATCGATTAAGGATTCTGCCGATTGGGTTCGAGTCAAAAAATAACACCGGTGCTTTTAGGAGGGCTGTCACCATATCATTGTGAAGGCTCTCTGAGGATCTCAATACCACCTGGAAAAACATGTAAGCTCGAATCGTCGCAAGGATAACCGCTGCAGTGACACAACTTGCGTAGATTCCAATGTTAATCCTGTCTGTTTGGTCCTCACTAGAGAGTCTTGTAAGAAAGGAAAGCCACAGGTCTGGTGAAACCATTACTCCTGAAAACAGTAAATGGAAATGAAATGTCAGTGAGGTTCAAATCGATAGACCGTTAAATGAGAGAACACTATCGACTAAGGGGGGTTTTGTGTCCGTTTGATGTTTCAATGTACAGAGCAACTACCTGCAAACTTGCAGCATTGATGCAGGGTTCTGAAGTGTGAACAGCCCAGCTTTTCAGTCCCGTATAATTTTGCTCAGCGTGCACGAAGTTATTGCGCAAAATCAAATTAACAAATTTGGTTCAGTTTGGGTACGGTTGGTGCAAGCATTCGGTTCAGCAGGTCGTCCCTAAGCTTTATCTATTTCATAAGCGGCTGATCTGAAATTAGTTAATGTACTCTTCATCCACTCAGCATCCCTGTGGAAGGAGTGCAGTGAAATAAAATGAATGACAAGGCCAAGGGCAGAAGTTGAGTGCCCTTCTTCTCTGCAGGAAAAGAGAAAGGTTTTTTTCTTTAACTTAAGTGAGACTGGTGTAAGATGAAAAATAGGCCGGGGAAGAAATTATGGAAGAATGAAACTTTTTTAGATTAGTTCTTACCGAATCATTAGCAACAAAGGTTTACTGCCGTCCTTTTAAAGGAGGCTTCGTTGCGATTATTTTAGTAGTATCAAGGGTCTTGGAGAACAGCATCTATACGGAGTAAAGCTATGAAATAATCGTGTTTTAGGGACAAACATGACAAAGAGGCGAGGGTGAATTAAAGAGGTACAAGGATGGCGAAGATAAAAACGGATTTAAAGAGACAAAAGAACGTTGACAAAGTTCCTTACCTTGGCAAAGAAGGAACATCAAGGCTATGCCACCTAAAATGGTTGGATGTACTCCTGCTGTTAAATAATCCCAGTATAGCTTCCAAGACACTGTTCCAGTCATACGGTCTTCGTCCGGGATTTCAATGCTTTTGACTTGCTTGTTGTCGGAGCAATGTACTTTGGTATTTCTAGTGATTAGTTCCTCAAAAAAAGTTTCGTGGAAACTTTTGTTTTGAGGCTCTAGTATGTCCACCAGTGTTGCTTTTTCGTCTAGTTCTGAGAAAGTTCCCCGATCGATAACTGAGCCACCATGCAAAACAATGACTTCATCTGCGAACTTCATGTGGAACTCTTGGTGAGAAACCATAAGACGAACTTTCCTGGACAAAATGCCAAGAATACAATGATTAAAGATATCATTGCTAACATTAGCATCGACAGCTGCAAGTGGATTGTCTAGCAGATAAATATCACAATCAGCATACACAGCTCGAGCCAAACTGATGCGAGTCTTCTGACCACCACTTAAAGTGTCCCCTCGTTCTCCAATAACCACTTGGTCTTTATTAGGAAATCCTTCAATATCTTTTTCTAATGCACAAGCTCTGATGGTTCGGACATATTTGTTGAAATCAAATGGTCGACCAAATAAGATGTTATCTCGTAGGGTACCAGAGAAGACCCAAGGTACCTGCGGTACATAAGCAATTGTCCCGGAACACCGGACATTTCCATCAGTAACTGGAATCTCTCCGGTAATTACAGACAGTAATGTTGATTTTCCGCTGCCCACCGGACCAGTTATGATAGCAAAGTGGTCGTCTTTTGCTTCCAAATAAATTGACTTCACCGAGCACTTATTGGAATCAATCTTGCAAGTCACATTGAATAATTTGACCATCGTTTTCTCTGGTTTTCCCTGCAACTCTTCGTCTTTGATTGTTAGTGGTTTTTCAGGTTGACTCTCTCCCAGATTCTTTTTTTCAAGGATATTACGGTTATTTTTGCTTTCAAGATCATCTATAAACATATTGATGTCACTCGATTTCTTCAATGACTCTTCAAAACATGTGAGCTCATTGATGATAACATCAAATTCTTCATTTTCAAAAGGACTAGATTTTTTCAATGATTCTTCCGTTAATTTGGTTAACGGTTTTACATCAGTCACACTACGCAAGTTTTCCAGCATCAGAAATTCTTGTATCCTTTGAAATGATACGTAAGCCTCGTAAACAAACTGTGTCCCTTCTCCAATGGACCTTAGTGCACTGTTGCGAAGAACGTTGATTATGGACAAGAGAGTGAAAACGATGAACGGTGTCAAGTGATGGCCACAAAGAGCGAGAGTCAAGAGAGAAATAAAGGAAGCAACAATCCCCGAGGTATACATAAGAGAAATCGCACATGATAGAAGGATACTCTTGCAACGAATTATCTTCATCTCCTTCCTGCAAAAAAGAGTATCATGTTATAAAAAGGATGTATGAGACTTTCATGCAGGTTACAGGAGGAGGAACAAGTGTCCAATATGTACATGAATACAGGATACAATACGTACTTATTGACTGAGTGGGAGGGCCGGACGTAAAATATTTGGCTCGAGGTCATGACCGAGAGCCAAATACTTTTCTGTCCGGTTGACCAAACTCAGTCAATACGCATTTTATCATATGAGCACTACGTGTTAAAAATTCAAACGAAAGAAGACGCGATAGATGGACACACGTAGCCACTCGAGTACAAAAACATTCTGCAATTAAAGCTTCTCCTTTTTTTCTTTCAAGTCAGATCAAGAAACTCCCAATTCCTTGAAAAACGCGACTTTTTTTCTCATTTCTTTTTTCCTTTAAGTTTTTGCAACAAAGCGAAGTGAGGCCAGCAGGGCCAGACAACTTTATCCGGACCGGCTCACGTCAACTCGTCCGGCCCTGCACACGTTTTTCTATGGTTTTCGATGGGATTGCGCGAGTGGGGCCGGACAGGTCATATGATAACATGTATTATGACAAGGGTTAATCCCACTTTTGATTTATACCAACATGCATCAGCACGTTCTTTATACGTTGTTATTTTAACCCATGTTAATACTAATACCAGTGGAGGCGCGGTGGTCTCATGGTTAGTGCGGTCGACTCCGGATCGAGTGGTCCGGGTTCGAGCCCCGGCCGGGACATTGCGTTGTGTTCTTAGGCAAAACACTTTACCCTCACAGTGCCTCTCTTCGCCTAGGTGTATAAATGGGTACCGGCAATTTAATGCTGGGGGTGACCCTGCGATGGACTGGCATCCCATCCAGGGGGGAGTAGAAATACTCCTAGTCGCTTCATGCTACAGCAACCGGAGTTAAGCACCGGCCTAATGGGCCACTAGGCTCGTAAACAGACTTTACTTTACTGATACTAACACCTTTCTAAGGCAGCTGCCATTTTCAATGAAAATAAAAGTGTTTGTTGATTACCGTTTTACCTTAAGAAGCTTTCCCCTGACATTTATCGAGGAAACCTTGCCGAAGGAAACTTGAGTACAGGGCTTAATCTCCTTCGATAGAACTTTGATTGTCTCATAATTTAATTTCAGTCCCTTTTATTAAATTCGTAGTGAAACCCAGTACGAATATTTCCCATTTGATTTTACTCTTTCCACTAACCTCCGAGTTTCCTTCACCTGATCTCTAAAGAACCATTCCCACGCATGCGTTTTAACTTCACGTATCCCAGCGATTATTTCAGTCATGAGATTTATTCGCCGGTCACTGATGACAGCGGTCTGCAGGCGAAGCTTTCCTGACAGGTATGTCAAGTAGCCACCAAACGGCACGAGAAGAAACAAGAAGATGATCCCCGTCAATGCCTGCCAACCTATGAAGTACCATAACAACGGTACCACTACACAAACATCAAAAATGGCGACGAGAAGGCGGAAGAATTGCCTGGCAGCTTGTTCCATTCTTTGAACGTCATTGGTCACCAGATCGACCACATGACCTTTGGTAAAGTCGTTTAGCATGTGTTGACTAAGTTGTAGAATCTAGAAAAGTAGAACATTGGAATGAAATGCTTTAAAATGTTGATGGATAGGGAGTAAATTGTCACCCCAATGATTCACTGCGACGGAAGTTTTCAATCAACAGACAAGACCACAGACTATGTGGGAGGATTCGTAATGGCCAAAAGTTGCATTCTGGCAAACCCTCACTTATCTCTGTTTTCTCTTTGTGTATTTCAAATCCACTTAAATCCAATCGAAAATCAAGATCTTGCAAGAGCTGTCACTTCCAACCAACTTGGTAACCTCAAAGAGGATTCCAAAGTACCTGAATACGGCTTTTCAATAATCCCTACTTAGAGCTTAGATCTGCTTGAGTTTAATTTAATTTGTTAATCTTTGAGCTTACTTTTTGAAATTCTTTTAACTCTGGCTTGCACAGTACATTTATCGTCCTGCTTATGGTGTTTTTTCTCTCCGGAATATTATTTTCCCCTGCTGCATTTTGATGTACACAAAACCGACGTTATTCGGGAAGGAATGCCCCTTAATTTTTCCGTGCCGCCGTTTTTGACAGATGGAACTCGTCCAGAAATATTTCAGAAAACAGCAATAAGTTAAATTTACACAGAACATTCCGTTGAAAATTAATCGGAAATTCCGGAAAACGCGTGGAATTGATGGTAACAATGTCCTGTCGAGACGAATACTTTCTATTTAAAGTATGAAAATGATAATTTTCATGTTTATCCTTCCCGTTTAAACAAACAAGTTGCACCTTGATTACTTGTTTAGATGATTTACGTTGATAACATGTTTACAGAGTGGTGAGATTAGTATTCGATTCATTTTAAGTGTGGTACATTTGGCGAGAAGCTTTAGCAATCTTTCGTTGTCATACTTCCAATAAAAGGTAGTACTCCTCTACAATTTGGTTTTTCGGGTTTCCGGACAATAATGTATTAACCGGCCTAGGAAAAACTTGAAGGTGTTAAATTAATGTTAATTTTTCTCCAAAGCTTATCGATAGACTTGTGATTTTAGTCATATGTCATTCATTCCATCAGTCAAAACGTCGGTGCGCCTGGATTCAAACCATTCCCCTGAAAAACACCGTCACGTTTCGTTATTCCGTCCATTATTGACACGTAATCATTGCAATTGATAAGTTCCTCGTAAAATGGATCGACCTTGTATGGGTTCACTTCCGAAGTAGGCCGCCAGATGACTCAGCAACCTAAAGCTAACAGCTCCTTTTCTCGACAAAGAACGCTACATCCTTTGAATTTTTTTTTAAAATTCTGTCCATTTACTGATAACACAAAATATAAAATTTCCATCTCTCCCAAACTTCGTGTTCTCTTTCCCGTAGATTTCTCATGTTTTCAGGAAGAATTTTTATCTCCAAAGGCGCATTGTATTTTTTCTTTCGAGGAACATTTCTATTATTATCATCAGTTCCCATTGACTGGAAGGGAAGGGCACTTGAATCTCGTTTCTCCCAAAAACAAAGTTGATCGAGTTAAGAGCAAACAAAGAACAGCTGATTGATATAAATAAAGTCCTTCCTACACAATAACAATTGATTTTTTTTATTTGGTGCGAATTTTGCAGTTTGTTCTCTCTAGATGGGCGCGCCCGAGGAAAAACTCTTGTCAATAAACTGAGTGGTCAACCCCTTCCTTATTTGTTTTTCGTTTGGACCGGCGAGAATTTGGTAAGAATACTGACCTTTTTAAAGATGATTCCCTTGAG
This sequence comes from Stylophora pistillata, assembly GCF_964205215.1. Classification (NCBI taxonomy): domain Eukaryota; kingdom Metazoa; phylum Cnidaria; class Anthozoa; order Scleractinia; family Pocilloporidae; genus Stylophora; species Stylophora pistillata. The sequence continues at coordinate 17,703,929 of NC_142528.1, read as the reverse complement.
AGAAGCCTTCATTCGCATGCCAATGACGTACAGTTTAAAGCTACTGTGATGGACAGCAACACTTTTCATCACTACAATTATGAGCATCAATACAGCGCATCCGCAAAGCAGATCTCTTTCTGGTCTGTCCGACATAAGTGTAGAAATAAATAATCCCAGGAAAAAGGGTTGAAGAAATCGACCCACGGAGTCTATCAGCCCGGCGAAGGAAATTACTAAAAGGTCCTTAAGAGAGAGGACTTTGAAAGCACTTTTCCATAACTTAGGTTCTTTGCCAGTTAGTTTGTGGTCGTCTAGATCATTCATCCACTGTGAATGTAACCTTCTTGTCAATTCAGAAGTAGTATCTTCTTCGTGCAACGGCCAGAAGTCAGACTGTTCTAAAGGGCGCTGGTTTCCAGTTTTGAACAAATCGTTGGTCCACCAGAAGAGCAGAAACGAAATGATGTTTGCTTTTCTCTGTGGATGCGTGGAGGAGGTATATTCTCCACCGTCGTTCATTTTGCTGAAAAAAAAAAGTTTAGCAACTTAAGTATCTTTCGATATGCGTACGATGAGATGTTGAGGACATGAGTGGTTTGTCGCAACTTATATTGTTTACATGGATGCTGGATACAACAAAGTATTGATGAGATCCACTCGGATTTATCGTGTTTCAAACAATATCATGACGATAGTAGCGCAGTACAGATTTTTCAACATCATAATATTTGTGCGTTCAATTAAGAAAGGATGCTTACAAATCTTGATTGCAGAAATATTGCGAAAAGTATTAAAGAAAGATTCTAAACAATGTCATCATCGAAATCTTACCCTAGGTTGAGTTAATGATTTCAGTGTTCGCAGCGACTATGGTTTCTACATGATAGTGACAATAAGAAAATACTTACCAATACAGTATGGGAACAGCTTAGAGACAAAATAAAGCGATAAACATTTGCGGAATATTTATTGCTAAAATAGCAACTGAAACCAACGGAGCGCCGGACTAAGCGACTGGCATTTACGTCATAAAAGAAGTCTAAAATCAGTCTAGAATCAGTCACACAGATCGCACGACAGTCACAACCGGCCAGCTCCTTAAATTCACTTACTTTTTCGCGATATAAAACAGGTAAGAAAACCTTGAAAAAAATTTCCAGAGCTTCAGTCCACTGTTGTAGCTTTGAGAATAATTACAATAGGCAATAAAAAAGGTCGAGAGGCCCTAAGAAAAGCTATTTCGCTATGGGCGTGAAATATTTCAAGCTTCAGCGACTTCACTACTTAATTGAAGGTTTCTGTCAAACTCTCCGCCGACTTCCTATAAAAAATTTTGCGCTGACGTGAATTTACCGAAGATAACCACAGAATCTCAAACGGTAATGTCTGAAAGATCGATATTTCCGTCAGGAGTAATGATTCCGACAGGTGTCATTCAGGGTAAATGCCACTTACTGGATGGAATAAAAAGCATTTCACTCATCCGAGGAACTAAAGTGATCATTAGACGTTTATAGCCTTAAAGTTAAATAAACCGATTATTTAGAACAAAACTTTCAAATATTAGAACAGTATACTGGTAAAAATACGACTCTCCACCCATGAATAGGTTCTTATGTTTCGTTTGAGCCATATGATATTTAATTGTCTAAGATCGGCGCTGCCCAAGAGTCAAGGAGTTTTGGCTGGCTCTTCCGGCTCAAGCAGTCAACATGTAGTTTATCATGTGGCTCTTTTGCGTTGAGTTTGACCTATTATCGATTGAACAACTTGAGATCGTGAGCACTATGCTCCTTGTCAAGCACGATTCATATTAGGATTTCATAGAAGGATAAGCTCGTCTGATTAGGACTTACTTATTCGATCACAGATCGTCAAGGTAAAAGCGGCATGAACACAGATCGCAAATAGGAGCAAAATTCTCACCATTCTGGTCTGCAAATTTTTGTCAGCTGTCAACCTTTAAACAAACTAGAATGTGTAATGTTACGAGGTTATCTTTTTTCCAAATCATTTGCAAAGACGTGTATAATGAGATTTGTTTAATGATATAACAAAGTGGTTTTCTATAATAAACCATCACACGAGCCGCAAATAGCCTCCTTCTGAGCCAATTAGAAGTCTATTAAGGTCTGTTGCCGTGATGAAAGCGCGGTTGAGGGATTGGCTTACATGGTTTAGACCTCGAGCTGGATTGGACGAGAAACAAGTATTTTCCCGAATTGGGTGGAAAACGTTATACGAGTTTCTGAATCACAAAAAGTTTAACGCATGCCGGAAGACATTTGAAAACCACTAGCCTGTTAGATATCCGCGAAGGAGCTAGAGTACAAAGCCGACTTTTGGACGCCTGCCTTTTTTGTGACAATCACAGTTCATTATCGTTACCCAAGCTAATTACTTATTGCATAATTCTCTCTTTTCTACTTTTTTTCTCCTTTCAAATCTCTTCTCCCAGCGCTTTATTGTGTTTTCGTCTATCATCAATTTGAACTTTCTGAATTTATTTAGCCAACAGATTTGCCGCTTTATTTGACAAATAAATTCATAGCAGATTAGTGCTTTTAACTCTTGATGCGGTTACCATATCTAACTTGGCCGGCGATTGGTCATTAGCAAGGGCACATTAAGTATATAGCGCGGATAAGATCACCATAGAACCGCGACTGCAAGCGCTATACAGAGACCTTCACCCCCTAAGAATTTGCTCTCCTCGTAGTTTTTCTGTCTGATACTTTGCCGATGTTCACACTCAGGCTTGCAAATTAAAACCTTTCTGACCCACCTTAGCACATGAAGAACAGAGAGCAAGGGAAATAGTTGTGCGTATTTGAAACGACAAACATTTAAGATCATGCGTGGTTGCTACAATTCTGATTGTTTTAAGTCCATTTTTGAAAGAAGGTCGCAGACGAATATTGAGGCTTGAAGACACATTTAAGAGTTACAATATGCCTATGATGACGAATTGAACAAGTCTCACGTGTAACATGTCATTTGTTGATGGTTTGCTTCTAAGCGCTACAACCAATGCTATTTTACACAATTCCACTGCAAAGCGATTCAATAGTTGTTGGTGCCAAATGCAACCTGTCACCCCGGCCTTATTAGTTAGCACTCAAAAACTTTTGACGAAACACCTGAAACTCTCGTTATTCCTCTCACGGTCACTCTCTTACCTTTTAGGTTGAATTAACACGTACATCCTCTTGCAGGAAATTAAAATAGCAAATATGATAAATGCCGTTGCAAAACGTTCCTTGTTTACCCAGTAGCTGAATTAAGACCGCATACGAACTGTGCAGCGAAAGCCAGATTAATTAAAGACTTGTGATTATGTTCGCTAGTGAATATAAATTGGGAAGCGCTTTAGCTGGACTGTTATTTTGTGGCCGACTAATTGACTTGTATTTGCCCGCGGCTGTACGCTGACTCGTGTTCTTGCCAATTCAGCAAACATTCCTCCCGAAGAAATTACCGTCCGATTGTTTGTAAAAAGCTTCCTGACTGGAAACTGCATATTGGACCCTCTGATGTTAAGAGAATTTGTAGACATATATTAAAAAAAAAACACTACCTTGGCGCCGAGAAATCGCACGCTTTATAAAGCAATTAGATTATCACAGCCGTCAGTAAATAGTCCCTTCGTCTACGCGTCATAAATTACATAACATGGCCAAAAGGATCTCTGGTTTAACAACAAAATTGAATCAGATGTAAAAGAATGTTAAATTTAGAAGAATAAAAACCATTACGTGTTACCGAAAACAAGTAATAGAAGACTGGAAAAAATTAGAGTTTACCTTACAGTTTCGTGCACGTTCTCAGCGCCGGTAATCCTGCGCGACCTCTGACAACGGACGTTTATTCCCAAGTCAGTCAGCTTTAACATAACTCGACATCCTATATATCGTTTAAAGCCTCCATTGGCCCAAAATAAAGGGTGTATATGATTTAAAAAAAACTCTAACACGAAGAACCTGAAGAACGAGCAGTTAGAATTCCTTTCTTTTATTTATTTGATCAATCACAGAGTAAATTGTGAGGGAATGTGTTAAGGGAAGAGACAGTGTGTAGCGATACAACTAGTATAGCGCCTTGGCGGAGATAGTCCTTAGACATGCATGTGCTCAGACAACACGCAAAGGAAGTATAAAATTCTAAATAAACACAAACTCACAGTCGGCGTTGCGGAAGGTGAATAATAGTCCACGAATTTCTTTGGCCATAATCCGATAATTTCTCCAAATCCGGGCCGTGTGTCACGGTGTCAGTTTTTATTTTTTGTTACTATATCTGTTAAAGTTTTTTTTTTCTTTCCACCGACGATCATCCGCAGTCTTAAGGAATTTTTTAATAATCGAAATATTTTGACACAGACAGCTTCTTAAGTAGAATAAGAAAGCAAACAAACAAAGGCATCACTGAAGCACAAATATTTCGTGTTCAACACGATTTCCTCTCAACCACAAGTTCAATACACCCAACTGACCACTCCCACCGTTAGACAGCTGACTACCATGCTAATGACGCGAGAACCTTAGCTAATTGCGTGAGATAGCTCTAGGCTATTGCACTGAACAAAGTGTTTAAGAAGTAATTCATAATTTGAGTGGCTCTCAGTTTTCGACAAATTCTGTGCATAATTGAATTGCTTAAAGAACAATATCAATTCTCAGAATCGACCTCCGAAGGATAAACGAAGCTACTTCACCATAAAAATCTACCGCAATCTCAGAGTAGAGGCATGGTTATTTGATGGCGGAAACGGGGAGGTCATGAACGTGGGTTATTGGAGAGCTCAGGTAATTGCAGTCCTTTGATTTGTAAACACGACAAAGGCCACAGGAGGCAAAATAGTGGAAATAACAATCTATAAGTCATAAGAGCTATATTTTTAAGTCATCTGGTATGTAGCCACTTAGAAATCTATTACCGGTTAGCCCTCTTCACTCCTCTCTCGATCTCTTATCCCATGGAATGCTACTACGATTTTTTTTTTCTTCACTCTCTGTGGAGGAGAGTGCAACAGTAAATTATGTTCAACTTAATATTCAGCCCACCTCTTCTCTGCAATATAGGACTTGCAGAAACAAACAGTGACCACAAAAAAATAATCAGAATACTTCATATTTGCAAACATCCTCGTAGACTTGGATGTGCTCTCCAGTTAAGAATTGCTGTCCCAATTTTTGTAAAGCCGCGACATTGCATTGAACTGAATATCTTTTCCCAAAAGAACAGGTCAAACAATCAAGCTTAATGATGGCTTTTATGGCAATGGTAAACGAATGACTGACACAATCACTGATTTTTCCTATAATTATGAAATTAACTCTTCATTGAGAGCTAAAGAGATTGTTCACAGTAATTGCAAGTATTTTCTTTTAGTGATCAACGGCTCCATGGAGAAGGCAATCCGGCCTTTTTTCATTGCCGCATGCCGTAAAGGTACTGCACAGCGTTCCTAAGATCTTACCTTGAAACCCCTTATGGGATCACTGAACTCTTCAGTGAAGACTTGATTTCTCTGTTAAAGCTGTTGCTTTTATCAGTGACCAAAATCCTGTAAAAGCATCTGCCTCACCAACCCGGAAAACTATGACGTTGAAGTTATACGCGACGCGATGAAGTGTCAAAAGCGACTGAGTCATTTGAAGTCACGACAATTACTTTAAAAGGACTATTTGAATAAACGCAATTCTTTTAACCAATCATTATTAAGAGGCACTGAGTCACCACAAGTTTCATCACGTAATAAATTCGAATGGATTGAAAACTGAAACAAAACTCATCTTATTGTCAGCTTAGAACCTTGGGGCCGGAACTTAACAAATTAAGCCGGAACACTATGGCTGAAGCCAAAGGAAGGCAGGCTGTGTTGTTCGTACAGCCAATATCATCCTAACAAGCTAGTTTAAACTGTCACTTAATCTCCTTTTGTATCAAAGATTGTAGGAATAGAACAAGCTGAAACTCAGCAATGTGGGGAGCAAACCATACTCCTAAAAAATTTTCAACCTCGTGGTCAACTCCCTTATTCTTTTTCAGAAATAGAGTTAGTGGTTTTAGTATTATCAATTTTAACGTATTCTTTTTTAAGATTAACAACACAATCTAGAGAGAGTAAGTAATATATTCTATTTAACGCTTATTACCGGTTAATGATGCTGTGCTATATTATCCAGCAAACAGAAACATAAAACAGTTTGCAAAAGAGACAAGTCTACTTCAATTCTGGCAAAACATTCGCACGATTAACATTTTTTTTTTTTTTTCATGTTTGCGGCATTTTCCAGTGGATTCATTAGATATTTTCCATTTCATAGCCACGGGTTTGAAACTAATACCTTAATCCATAGTGAAACTTTGGGGGTCTTACACTGCATGAGAGGTCTTCAAAGTGACAAAAAGAAAAAAAAACGAAACCCCTAAAAGAATCTATGATATTCAGGGCAAGGACCTTACTCTAAACTGAGGGTGTTAATGCAGAATGGCTCCAAACAGAAAAATGTCGTTTCGCGCGGGCGATCGTTCCTAAACTGTTAAAATTCATTTTGGTGATGAGACTCATTAATTAAGAGCTAATTACTCTCAAAGCGCCGTCTAAAATTCTTCAAATTGTCAAGATATTCCTGAAACAAATTGTTTTATTCATCAATAATACTCGAATTACGATACAACATGACAGTCTGAATGATAAAAGGAGGTCCATTGGAACGGATTTGTTAGTTCTAACAAGTTGTAAGGAATGCTTGTGGAGAGCTAACTCATAAATGTGGGCTTCCGACGGCTAAAACGGAGGCATTACGCTGTATAAATAGTCTTTGCACAGTTAAGACAGGTAAAAGTAAATAGAAATTGAGATTACTTTGTAAAAAGTAATGAAATTCCTTCTAAAAATCAGGTTCATCACACACGACGAGAAATCATTTTTATGCCGTAGTTACGCTTTTATTTTTATTCTTCCGTTGGGATATAAACATTTATATATTCTTAGCAGTTAATCTCCATTGACTTCCACTAAAGTAGCTCAAAAGTTCAAGGTATTAAAATTGTTCATACCCCAATTAAACACAAGTACACGTGTTTGTTAAAATTCAACGACTGACAAGGGAAGATCATGTCGGAGGCTCTTCGCCTATGGGGTAATTGTCTTTTCATGTTTACAGAATTCAATAGAGCAACAGCAATTTGATCATGCCATAAAAAAAATGAACACATGAAAAAAATAAACAAACTAGATTAAAGCAAAGACTCCACCGTGATTTATTATAAATAAGTAAACAATTGTCTAATGCACTTGCCATCCAATTTTCCGCTGCAAGGCCGGTCTATACGATATGGCAAACTATGAGGCTAAGTTAATTAAAGAAGGATTAACCGTTTTTCTCTACATGCCAAATGAAGCTATATATTACTAAATGAAGCTGAATTAATATACAGAGGAGGCGGCGTGACCGAGTGGTTAGGGTGCTGGACTTGTAATCCGGTGGCCCGGGTTCAAGTCCTCCACCCTGCCACTCACTGGATTTGTCCTCGGTTGCCCCTGATTCAACTCCTCGGCTGCGCTCTGTAAATAGCCCACTGGTCTGCCTCCTGCCAGTGGGGATTTTTAAGCACTTAGTTAGTTTGCATTGTGGCTCAAAAGCCCCTTAGGGGAGCTTCAATTTACGTAGTTATCTATCTATTTATTTAAGGTTTAAATGAATATATAAATAAATAACGGCCAACAACATCGAAACCTGTCAAAACCTGTTAGAAGTCTTTAGACAGAGGCTGAAAGCTACCAAATTGACCGAAAAAGATAACTAAGTTATTCAATGAAAATTATGGTTGTGCATGTTATTTGTCCTGTTAAGGGGAGAGAGACAGAAGTGAAAAGAAAAAGACCATACATTTTGGGGATGTTGACAATGAAATGGCAATCGTTTCAGCTGCAAACTCGATATCTTTTAGAAGTGCTCGTAATATAACGTTTTTACAGCGTCTAGGAAGTCGTTAAAATAACGTTGATTAGAATGCTAAATTAAATGTGGTGTCAGAACCACGAACCTGGGGCGGATCCAGGGGTGGTTTGGGTGGTTCAGTCAGACCCCGTAACATTTTCCCTCAAAATGCTAGAAATCATGATTCTGAAGACCTAATTTTCAAAGTATCCCGGGAGGGCATGCCCTCGGACAATTCTCCGAACCTCCCTTGACTTAATCCTGGATCCGCCCCCCCGGACTTAGGACCGGTATAGACGTTGTGGTGCTCGAATTGAAAAATTCGTTCTTCTTTCTCTAGAGCTTTACATAAAAAAAGAAAATGATTTGATTAAAGAAAATATGGATCTTAAAACAGTGGGCGTCAAAGTCTTTGTATGCTTTGGAGTTAACGATAAGGGAACCAAAACAGACTAGTTAAGCCAAAATACAGGTTTTAGCGGGGATAAAAGTTAACTACTTATAGCGCACTGCTTTAACTAGTTGCGGAGCTCCGCTTAAACTACTTATAGAGGTCCACTTTAACTTCTTACAGATTTCCGCTTTAACTTCTTATAGGGCTCGGCTTTAACTACTTATAGAGCTCCAATTTTTTAAAACTTGATACGTTGAAAAAAAAAAAACTTGTATAACAATACAGAATGTGTATTACTTTCTCTACAATAGTCAAGGATCTGTTCTCTTGCTTCTTTTAGTTACAAGCTTCCTCGTCCAACTCTTCATCAAAAGAATTATGAATTCCAACCAGAACATCTGCAATCTTGCTTGTTTCATCTCCCGAAATTGGCACCAATTTATACTTCCCTCTACATTCTTCACAGTTATTCAGTATATCCGTTAGTTTCAAAATAAATAACTGCACCTTAAGTTTGTAGGGAAAAACGGCATGTTAGTCAAACTATTCATGATTCATCTCATGCATATCAGCCCTTGAAGTAAACCAGGAGGGTAAATATTTCAAAACGTTATTCTCACTCTGAATAACTCCATATTCCTTAAAGATGAAACGGAGAAATGGAGAAGTAGTTTCTTTAGAGGGACTGCGTGGCACTACTTTCGATCTTCACACTCTGACGGCGAATGTATGATAAACTATTGTAATCGAAGAAAGAATTCACCAAATTCTTGGTTATTAGAGGAGTGAAAAATATCTTTTTTCCAAGAAATGTACAAAAGCGACAAACTTTAGCCGCAAGCAAGATATGAACCATTTATAAAGAACACTCAGCGTCCTACTTCAGCCACGCTTGTGTGAAGAATTCCGTTTTGCGTCAGGGTCCTTTGTTGGACGCAATCCAATTTCCTAGTCATAAATGGCCCCATTGTATCACCTCAGAAGCAGGAGAAAACAGTTTACCTTACTTTGGTCATCTACTTACCTGATGTGTTCGGTCCTCGTGACTCAACGGAGCAGCTGAATTCTGAGACATCTGATACAAGGACATCAGAGGGGTGGCGTATTCCAGTACTAAGTGGTATTCCTCTGTCGTTCCATCTGGGCGAAGCATCTCTACCTGATGTACTGTGTGCTTGTAAATCCTCTCCTTAATTCCTCCCCTGTTGATTTTGATCTCCGGCAGATTACCGGCACATTTCACCCTGTAATCTGCTTCTTCAATTTCACTATATATATAGCACGATTTAGGTACTAAGATGAAAAGCTTTTTGTGTTTTATCTGAAGGCGGAATTTCTCTGATTTTGCTATTTGACGTTCCAGCCTTGGCAGCACCAGCTTCAGATACCCAAAGTAGTAGCCCCAGGCTAGTCCTTCGGCAACGTTCTTGTTTTCTCGTTCGTTGATTTCCGATCTCTCAGCAGCAGAAGGCTGGCGGAGACCCACCAAGAAAAGCAGCTGTGGAACGACGAAACAGTTGAGTGAAAACAATATGGCATAGGGTGGACGACAGAAAACCTCGTAATGTTCAAACAAAAAGAAAAACAGTGTTAGAGTGGAAGCGATGGCAGCGACCAAAATACATTTGCCATGTTTAAAAGTAAGAGTGGCGTTCAAAACCCGCTCCCATTTTCCCTCATATCTCGTGTTTTTGTGTTGAATCTCTTCAAATACCAGGCAAAATCTTCGCACAAGTTCCCCGAGAACCAGACTTAAGGTTAGCAAGGCTGCTGTAAATAATATGAAATGCGTTCCTTCTCTCTCTTCGTTTTCCTTTACAGCAAACAGTAACATCGTTCCTCCAATCACGGTAATGACAACTGAAGCAATTGTTGCAGCTTTACCGCGAGACTTTAAGAGTGGTCCAAACCCATTATTTTCGTGTTGAGCGAGGGTAAGTTCATCACAAGGAGGACGACCAGCCATGATAAATAAAATGTATTCTATTCTAGGGAGAGCGAGGGCTCTGTGTTGCTCGTAGCGATGATTATGAAAGCACAAAACTGGAACAGGCAGATTATTTTAATTGGTCGAACCATTCTCAAGGGAATTTCTCCAAATGATTGCTTCGGTCTTGATTGGTCAGAACTTACATCACTGATTATTTCCTAAATCTTGTTTCCAAGGAAAAGCCCACGGATCGTGATTAGAATTTCTTTTTCTTTGGAAACTGCCCGCAATTTAACTTTTAGTTTCGAACAAGTTTTCCCATACGGATGAAGATCATGTCATTGTGGGATAGGTATATTTCTAGCGATCTTTTTCATCCATCGATCTGATCGGTACAAAACTAGCACAATTTGCGTCCAAAAATCTTAAGAAAAGCTTTCAATTAGAACTCCAATTAAAACTGGGACGAGTTTGCTCTGATTTTTTTTCCCATGATACCTTTTTGACGTGTCATCGTCCAAAATAGAACATGGCAGGAATAATTGGCTGAAAAATTTCTCCCGTTTAGTCTGTCATTTTTCAGAGTGCCAAGAGGTTTCATAAACTGAAATGAGTGCAGCAGGATGGGTTGAAACATTGCGAAGGTTTAACGAGAGGAAAAAGGCAGAAAAAGAAGGAGGTACGATGTTTTGTCGCAATCGAACTCCCCTAGATGTTTAGAAATTAAACAATACTTAATCGTACACGATTCGTCAAAATGTCTTGTTTGTCTGTTGTAATCTCTGTTTGTTTTTCTCTCCTTCAAAATCTAGATCCTGAGAATGTAGAAAATAAGTCTCCCAGTGAGACAGAGCTGTTTACCAAGTATTACAGTGATTGGAAAGGGGCAGGGAAAGGCAAAACCAAAAGTTACGACGCTATACCTAGATTTTATTTCAAGGTACAATTACAGAACGTAAAGTTAAAGCATCAGGTGTGGGCCTGTTTTACGTGCACTTGGTACACATAACGTTTCCAATTTTGTGTGGTTGTTAAGGGACTAATAATTATCCAATCCACTTCAGTTTCTTTTGTATAATTTATCCACAAGTTCAACAAGGTTACCAACTGAAAGGAATCACAATATGCACTTAAAGTGATGTTCTCCATCAGGGACCTAGCTGATAGCTTGTACAATTAAAAGTCATTTTTATGATGGTAGTAGGGGGCTTGTTCTAGTGTTAATGATATTGATGTATGCATTTACTATCTATCCCTCCTGAGTCCATTTGGTAAATTTGTTTAGACAGTGGCATACACAAGCACTAATTTAATTCTCTTCTTTTCTCTTGCTGGTCAGCTTCCTTCAGAAGATGAAGTTTTGTTACAAAAACTGCGAGAGGAATCACGAGCTGTGTTTCTCCAGAGAAAGAGTAGAGAGCTCCTTGACAATGATGAACTGCAGGTAAAAAGGCTTTGTTTGTGGTAAGATCTTCATTGAACAAACTGCAGAATAATCCTTGCAGCCATGTATTTCTTGATATATACACTCTTATTAATTAATTCAAATTTTTTTTTCTTTGTAGAACCTGTGGTTCTTACTTGATAAGCACCACACACCGCCTTTGTTTGGAGATGAACAGGTATTGTGTGAGACAGTGCTAAATTACCACATCAGTGGTTAATGTCCACTTATAGATATCCCCTCCTTCGATGGATTTTCGCTCCTGCTTTGATTTCATTAATCACTCAACATGTTCTTGGTTGGTGCATTTTTGTAGAATAAGTCCTTTTACAATCTTTGTTGTGGGAATTGAGCCTTGTTCTTCTTAAGGCTCTTGTCTTTTGTAAGTTGGCCTTACAGGATTTTGCAGCACTGTGTAGCATTGATGATGCATCTACATTCACATTTATCCCTTTTTTTTCACTATAGAAAGCTAGTATTACATTGGCATTGAGAGAAATTTGTAGAAGGTGATAGGAATTGCAATAACCCACCATGTGTGAGGAAAAATATGTTAAAATAGCAGTGTTTGTATGGTTACAAAGTAATCCCTCAGGGTTTTCTATTATTACAATATTAAGAGTATTGGGTTGTTACATGCACATGTATATGTTCATTACAGTTGGCTCTTTTTTATTAAAGTTGTTTCTTTAGTTTGTCTTTATGCTTCCTATGCCTCGTGCCATGCCTCACATGCCACACACCATGCCTCACACACCTTGCTGCCTTGCGTATTGGTAACACTCACTTCAAGCTTCTGATCATTTAGTCCTAGCTTTTACAGTGTATTGGCTTTTAGATCCCCCCTGAAACTCATCCAGTTTCAAGCTAGTCAATGCTTTCCCACCCACACCACCCTTAGTGGTTCAGTTCATTGATCTTCAACACCAGTGTCTTGCTCTGCAAGTCAATAAAACTATGTTGCCCAAACATTGTGGTCTGTATTGGTTATCAATAGAGATTATCATAGTAAGAATTTTTTTGGCCTGTACGGGATTCGAACCACTGACCTCTGCGATACTAGTGCAGCGCTGCACTAGTATCGCAGAGGTCAGTGGTTCGAATCCCGTACAGGCCTGAAATTTTTTTCAGGTCTGATTTTCACTATTGCTCAAATAGTGCTTTACTGCGAAGGATCGTGCTCATATATGTCTCATAACCGCAGTTCACACATATGTTTCATATGTTTGTTGTAGTAAGAATTTTGTAAGGCAGTTAACATTCACATGGTGGTTTGGTCTTTTAGACAACTTGTTTATTTCTTTTGTAATTGATAAAATAGATGATCAACTATGAAGACTTTTTGAAAGTTGCGGGAGAGGCTGGTGAAAAGTGCAGGTAAAGTTGAGAAATTTATAGTCTTACTCTAATTCTTTGAGCACTACTGGTTGATTTTGAAAGCTTTGCTCATAGAATAATCAAAGGTGCCTAGGGGCTTTGTTCTTGGAAATCTAAGGTGCCCAGATCTTAAAAGCTTTGATTTATAAAGGTAAAATTTTAAATTTAGGCTGCCTTAACACTTAAGTTAGTAGTGTGGGATACCTGTGTTATGCAATGACACAGTCATAATAGCAAAATTTGCATGTATAAAATCTATTGCATGTGATGAATTTGTAATTTTGCATTATCTTGAATACTCCATAGGCCATTTTTCAGTTCAACTGTTTTTGCCAAGCTGTTTCAACAGGATCCTTTTGGAAGGTGAGTAGAATAGTAAACATGAATTCCATGAGTGCAAGTGGAATAATTCCTTTATTGAAAAAGAGCAAAAAAAACTAGTTTGTTTATTCTGCAAAAAGGGCAGAAAGATGGTCTTGTGTGTAGGGAACTCAGAAACCATGACCTGTCAATAGATGTTAAAAGTTTTAAAATGGGATAGGGGTAGATTTCACTCAAGCATTGTCAAATATAAGAATAATTGTTCCTTGCAAATGTGGCTCTGAAAAAGGAAAAAATGTATTCAAAGAATCTAATGGTTAGATGCCTGTTTTATTTTCAGGATATCAATTATGCAGTTTTTCAATTATGTGATGCGCAAAGGTGAGTTCAAGCAAGGTAATTTATTTTTATTTGTGTGATAACTTCTGTTAAGTCCTTTAATATTACCTGACTGAAGCTACATTAGGTTACACCAACTTCAGCTTTCTGTGAGCAATGTCTCTTATGATTGACCTCACAGCAAAAATGTCGCACTTAGAACTTACATCTTTAAATTTATAGATTTAAAGTATTAAAAATTAAATATCTGAATTGGAGTACACTGCACTTGTCATTGAAGTACATGTTCACATACATGTACCTGTAGATGAGGGGTGCCAGCTGGCTAAAATCTCCAGTTTGTAAATGTGATTGTCCCTGCTACAAAAAGAACTTTTAATCTCTGAAATGTGGCTCAAAGGATGTGCTTGAAGTGCACTTTTTCTGCTTTCAATTGGCAGCTACTTTCCTGTTGGCTATGAAGCTCTTTTTCAAGTTCACGTATGATGTACCTAACAGGGCTGCAAATAACGGCCGGTCAACGGACAATGTCTGGTCAAAATTGGGTACTGTCCGGACAAATCCTTGGGTGGCCGGACATCTTGTCTGGTCATCTATCGACTTGTTCAAAGAAATTTTAACTTTTAACTTTTAACTGTTTGATAATCACAAGGGATAACAGTCATGTTTCCGAAAGAAAAAAAAAAAACGATTATAAAAGTAGATAAGTTAGTGGTTGAGAAATTCCTGGCAGTCGCAAATTTCCACAATGTCATCAAGTCCTGTCGCGACCGCAAATCATCATGTCTTCCATTATTTTATCTACTTTATTAAAGGTTCCCAGTCAGTAGAGGGTTTTACCTTTGGCTAGATACCATAATTTCCTCTTAAATAAAGTTATTGATTGTTTGACTGATTGAATGATAGGAAAGCACCCTTACGAAGAATAATTTTGCTGCATCGAGAATACTCCAAGTAGTATTTGTTGCAAAGTGCACAAAGCGAGCAAATGGCCCAAAACCTGGAGAATCCGACCACTCTTAAACTCTAACAAAAATTCACAACTGTAACTTTAAAAATAGAGCTCTGAGTTGTACTGAAAACAAAAAAAGGTCAAGATAAAAGAGAGTTTGTCTTGATTTGTCTGCATGTAGATATTTTATGTTATTACTAACCTCTGAATTGCACGGTTCACTCAACATTTTTTTTTATTATCCTTTCTGTTTTAGATGAAGGGAAACATATTTACACTCAAAATATTCTTATCTGTAACGCATTCGGAATGTACCAGAAAATGACGTGATTGTATCTCAAGCAGCCGACCAGATGATTCAACGCACGATCCCATTGTATTACATGTCACACAGAGTGTGAAAACAAGAATGCAATAGGCCAATAACAGTATGCATATAACAGCATATTTTATTTAAAGTTCAGTTGAAGAACTGATGTGGTGATTTCCAAAGTGTATTATTTAATTATAAGTGATTTTGCCAGATGTAAAGTAAAATGGACAATTGCGGTTGTGTCTACTCTTGCATAACCATTCCACATACTCAATGTGAGGGTGCTTCTGCAGTAAAGAGTAGTAAAATTATTAACTTGTAATTTTTCTTGCCAGACCGACTTGGATTCAGTTGTTTTTAGTTGTAAAAGGATTACTGTGCAATCTTGGTTCACTATCGCAAGAATTCCGACTGTTAAAATTTGTCCAGCCAAAAAAGGGTAGCGTCCAAGCAAAAGCATGTTTGACTGGACAATGTGACCGGCGACTGCTCGTTTGTTATTTGCAGCCTTGCCTAGTGAAGAAGTCATTCCATAGTTCTGATGTGCAGTTATCTAATTGCTTGTGAGAGAGTTTATTTTTCCTATTTGCAGTTTGGCTTCATCAAACCAGAATAGGCCTCAGTTTGTATGATGTTGCAGGACAAGGATACCTAAAAGAGTCGGTAAGCCTGCAGTAATGGTATCAGGATAAACTATACTATCTGCACAAATAAACTTTTCCTTATACTTCAAATACCAGTATCTCTGTCAACTGATTAATAAAAGTTACTCTAAACTTTTGGGTTCTGTCAATCTCACATCTGAAAATGTAAAACCAGCAGTCTAAATCCCACAGGTATCAACGAACGCTTTTCATTCCACTGATTTATTTGTGTTTTTCTCGTTACCATGTTCCCACCAATCACATAGGTCCTTTTTCAGCCTTTAAAAGCACACACAACCCACAATTGCCCTATTCGCTCCGACGAAAGGCTAACGTTTGAAACATCAGCTTTTATAATCATAGCGTTGGCCAATTTACCATTTCAACTTTGTTGATATATTCAAATGAAAATGTAATCATTATGGTTTTCTAAATAACTGGAATGTGTGTCTTTTCATGGAGAAAGTTTTCCCCTGCTTGGCTTCTCTTTAAGAGTTTTAGTTGTTGATCCACTGTTGACACATGTATCTGCTAGTGGGCAAGAGTTGCTTATCCTAGAAGCAGTGACAGTATGGGCAAGAGTTTTGATTGAGAGATTAAAAATTTGTATTGAATAACTAACAATTCTAATATATCTTTAGAAGATGTTACAGAATATGGACATTTTAATTATCTTTTTCAGGACCTGGAAAATTATATTTTGGAGTTAATCCCAACCTTACCTCAGGTATTTTTTATAATTATACCCACGCAAGGATATGAATTATGGTATGTAAATCAGTTGTAAGTCATTACTTAGTTGTTCTTTATCACAAGAATTATAGTGATGCAGTGTACAAAGTCATATCCTACAGTGTACCACATCAGATCATGAGATGGTTTGTGTAAAGTTTACAATGTTGAATAACTTAAAAAAAAAAAAAGAAAAACATTCCTCAATGGTCATGCACAATTATTAATATATAGAAAGCAACTTGTAAATTTGACAAAAATGATAAAATGAGGAAAAAAAACCCTTTTGTCCAGTCATCAACCTAAGTACCGGTAACACTTTCTTTGGTATATAATGCCATTCAAAGAACAACTGTCAAATAACTTTGGAACAATAACAGCCTGGCCTGAAATGCTTTTCAATTTTTGGAGGTGTTAAGTGATATTGTCCAGTCAGACCACTCCCTTCCAATGATATTACTCAGGAATGATCAATTTTCAATAGAGTGTAAAAGTGAGGTTCTTGCCTCATGTTGTTTTCCTGTTGAGGCAGAGGGTTACTTTAACTTGAAGTAAAAAATGATAAATTGTTTTTAAAATTTTATGCCTTTCAATTTGTTCTTTAGTTGGATGGTCTTGAGAAGTCATTTTATTCTTTCTATGTGTGCACTGCTGTTAGAAAGTTTTTCTTCTTTTTGGATCCCCTCAGGACAGGTAAGGAGAGTGAATGGAAGGCCTGTAGAATTTTGAAAATATCTCCATCTCCATTACCACAAAATGCTCAGACTAGAAAGCAGATGGCACACACTTTTAAAGAGATAATTTATTGCATTAAAGTGCACCTATACCCAAAAAATTTTTTCGCTTAACGAAATAAGCTTATTTTTTGGAGTATTTCTCTGCAAAAATTTCTTAATTTGCTCAAATCTTTAATTTTCTGTGCCCAGTCAAAATACGGAAAATCGGCCGCCATCTTGCCCCACGACCGAGTTTAAAGAGGAATGGCTCTAGCGGGTAATGTGACGTCAAATCGAGAACACGAAAGTCTGCATTTCACACATTTTCACTTGTTT